>NC_142607.1:36654685-36946788 GCF_041222555.1 Hakea prostrata
TCTTAGGACCCATATCAGGCTCAAATGCAAACCCTTCTCCACCGGAGTATCAATTGGTTTGCAGATGTACACCAGTATCTCATCAAGACATTTTCAATATAGGTCTCTCTGGAGATAAACCCAGAATCTCTTTTGCCTATTTCTGACAATCTTGACACCAAGCACATAGCTTGCTTCACCCATGTCCTTCATATCAAATACGGAGGACAACCATTTCTTAATGGTTTCCAACAGCTCCTTGCTATTGCTAGCCATAAGTATGTCATCTACATACGATGTCGAGAATGACATAGTTATTATCGATCCCTTGGTGTAAACACAAAGTGGTCTTCCCTCAAGCATGGAAAACCATTTTCCATCATAGCTGGTGGAAGCGCACATTCCACTTGTCTAGATGCTTGCTTTAAGCCATATAGGGACTTCTTAAGCTTGCACACTTTGCGCTCAAGTCCATTAGCTTCAAAGCCTTGAGGTTGATCCATATAGATCTCTTCCTCAAGTTCTCCATTGAGAAAAGCAGTTTTTACATCCATCTGATAAAGCTCCAAGTCCAACTGAGCAACAAAGGCTAGTATAAGGCGAATTGAGGCAAATCTAACCACAGGGGAAAAAGTTTCCTCCATAATCAACGCCCTCTCGTTGGGTGTAGCCCTTAGCCACTAAACGAGCCTTGAATCTCTCAATAGATCCATCCGCCTTTCTTTTGATCTTGAGAACCCACTTGTTTTCAATTGCCTTTCAGCCTGGCGGCAAGTCAACCAAGTCCCAGACATGATTGACTTTCATCGACTCCAACTCTTCCTTTATTGCTTTCAACCATTCCTTTGAGCTTGACCCCACAAGAGGCTTCCTGCGCGCTCTTTGGTTCATGCTCATCGACTAAAGTCATCTCACAGTCGATCTCTTCAGGAGTTACCATGTAGGCTTCATCCTCTATGTCGAAACGTCGACGAGGAACTAGCCCGCGCCCACTACGGCGCAAGTGCATGTCAGATTGCTCACCGTCTAAGGTAGCTATCACATCCCGCACTCCCACTCCCACTAGGATCTTCTGGATGAACCCCGGGTTCATTATCCAAAATCTGAATCCCCGGAGTGACAAGACCACTATCTTGTATCTCAAAGAATTCGATGATTCTTTCTTAACTCCTGAAAGAGATGGAAAATCATTCTCCAAGAATGTTGCATCCCTAGACTCGAGTTCCGTTCTCCTCTCACTCTCATCTAGTCCAATGAAGACATGGCCCTTTGAGGGTTCAGAATAAATCACAAAGATACACTTTCTTCCTCTGGGTCCAAGCTTTCCATATTGGTGAGAAGTAGAGTGAACATATGCTGCACATCCCCATGCGCGCAAGTAACTCAAATCTGGCTTCCTTCCGGTCCACAACTCATATGGTGTGGAAGGAACCGATTTGGTTGGAACTCTGTTGAGGATATAGGCCGCGATCTGCAAAGCATCTCCCCAATAAGAGATGGGTAGATTTGCTCGCGCCATCATGGATCTCACCATGTCTAGCAAGGTTCTATTCCTCCTCTCAGCAACCCCATTTTGCTGTGGAGTCCCTGGAATAGTAAGTTGTCTAGATATTCCCTTTTCATCACATAACTCTTTGAACATATCGGAGAGATACTCTCTACCTCTATCCGTTCTAAGAGTTTTAATCTTTTTATCTAACTGATTCTCAACTAAGCTCATGAATTTCTTAAAACGTTCCAGAGCTTCTGACTTATGAGAAATTAGATGAATGTGACCATACCGTGTATAGTCATCTATGAATGTGATGAAATAAGCCTGTCCTTTTCTAGTATGCACCTTCATGGGTCCACACACATCTGAATGGATAAGTTCTAAAAGAAGAGAGGCTCTCAAAGCCTTTTTAAATGGTTTTCTAGTTGCTTTTCCTGCTAGACATGACTCACAGGTTGGGCAAATCGGATAGTGAACATTGGCCTAAGAGACCTTCTCTTGCCAACCTGTTCATCCTATCTAAGCCAATATGTCCTAGTCTAGCATGCCACAAATTAGAATCAATACATACGGTTATTTTGGCAAACAAAAGCACTACTAGAATTAAATGAATAATCAATTGTATCCAATACAATGAAACCATTATCAAGAAAACCATAACCATAAACTGTATCACCCAGATACAAAACCAAAGAATTGTTTTCAAATACAACTCTAAAACCATGTCTTAAAAGATAAATAACAGAAACAAGATTTCGCCGAATGTCCGGAGCATATAGCACATCATGGAGTAACAGCGTCTGGCCACCTCGCAAAACTAATTTGCATGTGCCTATGCCATGAACCTCCACGCTTGAGCTGTTCCCCATCGTTATTCTTTTGCTTCCTCTTGGAATACGACGGTATTCCACGAAGCTCGAGCGTTCCCTTGTTATGTGTTACATGCTGCACCTGAATCAACAATCCACAAAGGATTTAGTTCAGCAAGCATAGTAGAACTTGTTACATAACAAGATGAGGTATAACACACAGTACATACCTCTTGCTCAGTGCAATCACGAGCAAAATGACCAGGCTTTCGGCACTTGAAGCAAATCAAAGCTGATTTCTTCTTGCCAAAGACTAGTCCCCCTTGAATGCTTGGGCCCACTCTTGTTTTTGTTCCCACCCTGGTTACTTTGCTTGGACCGCTGAGGTTGAGATTTCTCTCTCTTGCGCTTGAAGCCCGCACCCTTACTAGTGCTAGCTTCAGCAGCAAATACATCGCTTTGAGGGGTATCGGCCAACATCCGATCCTCATCAAGCTCAAGGTGCTTGGCGACTTGATCGAAAGTCTTGACCTCATCGGCATGAGTCAAGAAGATCTTCATATGCTCCCAAGTCTTTGGCAATGACCTGATGACTGCGGAGACTTGCTCCTCATTAGTCTTCTGACGCCCACATGCGCTCAACTCACTAATCATGTTAGACATGATGGTTATATGCTGCCTCATGGTGTGACCCTGGCGCATCTTATAACCGTCAAAGGTGAGTCCGAGCTGGCGGCCTCTTGTGGTGGAAGTCCCTCCATATTGGAACTTCGCAGCCTCCCACAAAGACTTTGTAGTCCTATGCTTCGCATAACAAAGCATCGGGTCATCCCTCATGGAGCTCGGGATTGTAATCCTGGCTACCCGGTCTTTCCTCTTCCAAGCATTGTATGTATCAAGGTCCCTGCGATGCTGTGCAGTGGTACCTTCCTCAGGTGGGTTCATGGTCTGGTTTATGGTCTCCAGCATATCCTGCTCTTCCAGGAGATATTGCACCTTTCGGTGCCAGAGGTCATAATTCCTCTCATTCAGCTTATCTCCTTTAGTGAGGTCAGCAACAATGCTCTTGGTAGCAGCCATTTTTTCTAGAGATATTACATACAAGAATGAGTTCAATAAATCTAGCATAAAACACAACTCATGCAACAACAAATCACACTAGCATAGTCAACCTATGGGATAAGCACTTAAACTAAAAGAGATGCTAAAAAACATTCAATCAAATTCTCATGCAAACCCACATAGACTTATACACTAGCTTCATTCTGTGCAAGAAACATGATTGATAGACCCATAAATAAAAAATAGTTTTATTAAAATAAAACATGCAATCATGTTCAAGCTATGAGGTGGTTCACACAGAACACTTCTACCTCATTAGCTCCCACTAGGCCCCATTAGGCCCTCAATGCCCAAACACCACACAGATTGTCGGGCCATTGGTGTCCAGTAAGTTAGAAACACATTCTGAACTAGACAGACCAATATCCAAAAAAAATCCATCTCCCAGACGGATCGCACTCCGTCGCCCAGGACAGCAATTGCTCGCGACGCAATTCCGTCTGGCATTCTGTGACAAGATGGATGACCGTCTCCCAGACGAAAATTCCGTCTGGGTCACTGTGACTACTCTAATAATAGACGGACGACCATCTAGTCAGACGGTCGTCCGTCTGGTCCACAATGACCAAAAAAGGGCGATTTTTCAATTTTTCTTGAACGAAATTTTTTCAAAAAAAACGGAAAACACGTTTTTTTCACCCAAAAAATCATCCAAAAAAATACATGAAAAAAATCCAGCATTAATTATTAAACAAAAATAATTATCATCATGGATTATCAATTCATGCAAATCTTCATTAGGGAAATTCACAAGGATCCTCCCACTCGGATCCGAACCAAGATAAGGGTTTCCATAAACCCTATCAATTTTCCCATGGGTTTCGTATTAAACCCTTGATCCTCCCATTGGATCCATACAATTAAAATAAACAATGGGGAGGAACAAAAAAACGTGGGAACCAATGGCTCTTATGCCAATGTTGGTAATTTCCAAGCCTGCGATTCTAAGAGAGAGGGAGAGAGAGAGATGGAGCCGCCGTTTCTCAGAGATAAATCTCGTGCGAATGAATCACTCAGTTACTCACTAATGCGGTGGTTACCAAAATATATAACCCTATTTTGTAACCGCCCTAATAGTGAGTTTTCAATATTGCCCTTGGGCATTTAATTTATTAATCATATTAATAAATTCCAACAGTTTCCATATCACCTTCCATTTTGTCTCTTACTTTCTACTTATGTTCTAATGCATTTTTTTCAGATCAATCCATAATATCTGTCCCATTTTTGGAACATTTAACATGTAAGAGCTTCACTCTATCTGACCTGGTTTCAAGCCACATGTGAATGTTGATGTTAATGAATGTTTATATTCTGTTTTATTTACCTTAATGTTCTGGCACTATGATTTTGTCCTGTGGTTTGCTTGTCCTTGAATATGTCCTATAGGTTGGCCAAAAAAAAAAAAAAAAAAAAAAAAAAGGATATGTCCAACAGGATAGTATACTCTGTCAGTCCCTCTTGAAGTAGATTTTTTGTTGTTGTGACATCATGCAATTTTCTTTCTTTTTTTTATTTTTGAATCCGATGAGGAAAGAATAAATAAACCAGAATCGGTTCGGTTTAACCCGGTTCGATCGAAACAACTAGACCGATTCGGTCCAAACTTAGTCCGACTAGATCGGACCAAGTTAGACCGACCAAGTCAAGGTCGGTTGGATAAATATAAAGTTGAATAAAAAGGTAAATCCGAATAAGATTCTAGCCAAAGAAACAATATTCAACCAGGACTCTACTACTTGTGTTCGAGTAGGGCTCAAGGACTAAGAGTCTAATCACAACCTAACAAGGGTTTGAGTCTCATTCAAACTCGTACATAGAAAATCTATAAAAAGGTAAAGGAGCACAAGAGAAAGGTACGCTGAATAGAATTATCATTATTCGTATTATTATTGTTCATTACTTTCTTGCCTTCCTTAGTCGGATTTCTAACTAGATCGTCGGAGGTGAAAACTCGACCTCCACGGTCGAGCTCATCTGTGCAGGTTTAACCGGCTGAAGGGACGAACAGGATTGTGCGGCAACAGAATCAACCATAATCACCGAACTTTTATGACTAAATTCAATGGATTGGCATCTGCGGTTCTTTGTGCTAGATCTAGGATTGAGCTAATGGGTGCAACCAAGGAAAAAATTCCGTTCGACCCAAGAAAATACCCAAATTTTTAGGGGAAATACCCAAATTTTAGGTTTGGACCGAAATCTAATTTACCCAAGAGGTGTCAAAAACCATTGAAATACATCGATTTTTTATTTTTATTTTGACCTTAGGTTTCGGGCCTTATATGACGTCAATTTCATCTAATTTATTTCCTCTTACCTATTTAAAGCATAATAAATACAATGAAACTAGTATTTTGTCAAAAAAAACCATTGAAATTTTATCATTCAAGTATAGTAATAAATGACTGGTTCCAACAAGTACAAATTGTATTTGCATACAAGCATAAAATCATCAGCATACATACATTGTTTGGTAGAATGGTTACATATACAACAAATTAACAAAATAAAATGATCAACTAGATCAAGTGATGGTGTTTTATATATATTAAGTTGAAGCCTATATATCATATATACATAATTTTAAAAAAAATAATTGTTAAAAACTCAAAATCAGAAAATGAGAAAATGGTAGCAAATAAAATAAAATAAAAAGTTTAACAAAACACAATCAGAGACAATAGCCATAGGCTAAACATATATTAATTTCAAAGCAATACAAGATCATTTAAAGCATGAATAAAATAAAAATTAAGAAAGGGAAAGTTTGGAACTGTTAGATATGGCTCATGCTTCACATTATATTGCTGCCGAAGTTTCTTTTGTAGCTGTTGTGGCTTATGAGGTGTTTGGAAGGAAGAGATGAGCAAAAGATGTGCTTGAAGGCAAATGAGTTGTGGATATTAGGTGAAAATATGATAGAAATCAAGAAAAACTAAGGAAAAACAAGTTGGAATATTGTTGAAATTGTCGAAATTTCGGTCAAGATGGTCGAAACCTCTGAAATGGTCGAAATCTTCGAAAGTTCAGTAAAAAATCTGTAACTTTTTCAAAATAATTAAAATTTCGTATCGTTTTTGAAAAATACAGACATTTCAACTGAAATTTTGACAATTTTGGTCGAATTTTCTTCTATGGGTGTAACCCAAGTCCCGATTTATCTCTCAATCCTAGGATTCTTCAACCCTTAAAGTGAAAGTACACATGCACTGACAACTAAATTTTTCCCAAGATAAGAAAAAGAGTTCTTTATGAAAGTTTGGAACTACTAATGGAACATTTTATTTTTTCTTGGTAAATAATGGAATATATTTGAAGTCAACAGTTAATGAATAGAAAATTACCCCCTGACTACTAGTTCTGCTACTGAGCCATAAAAAAGGGAGACAAACATTTCTCGAGAAATCAAATTTATTCCTAGTATAAACATCACCAAATGTTTTATTGGTACAACAGGATGCAACTTGTAAACAAAATTTAACAATTTTATATCCACCAACAGGCAAGCTGAGCTTTTCTCACACATCCAATGAATAGATGAAGAAAATCAGATAAATGAGCAAATGGAAATCTACTAAGAAAAAGGAGCATATAGAAAGAGATGAGGATGTCACCATCCATTTCTTCTTTCCCATATTTAGCACACTTAAAACCTTAAAATGTAACTCAATTGCAAATGTACCAATGATCAGTGATCACTACATTCAATGCAATGATACAATAACTAATTTCAGCACAAACACATCAGAAACATGCCTTTCATATTAAAAGAATTTTAGAATTTCACAAGTATAACAAATTAGATACCCAAATAGATTAGCCTTTGGGTTTTGCAAATACCAAAGTATCATAAAATTGATAAATTTTATAAAGTAAAACTATGAGTTACCACTGATCCAATCCATATGAGGAGAATTGGGAACCCTTGCTTGTTATACTACGGCATGCTTAGTTAGTCACTCCTTAACCAAAGCTTCCACTAGCAAACAAGCCAGAAATAGCAAGTCCTCACCTAAGTCCCATTCTGTTGCACTTAACATGGAAAACAAGAAGAACCCTGTGGGGTCCTCTACTAGGGGAGAAAATATCCACTGAAACACCAAGCACTTCAATACTAGAGGCATATATACATTTGAAAATTGAAAAGCCAATGCTCATAACTTCACCTCAAAGAAGTTCTCCATAAATGAACTTTTGAGGGAAAAAAGAATCACCCAAATAAAAAGAAGTTGCTTGTGTGTCGCATCATCAAACATCGAAAATTTAATGGCATTTCTTTTGAAATTACTTGGGAAATGGCACTACAACTAGAGAAATATAATACAAAAGACAACAACACGGGAGGCAAAGTTGAGCTACCTTAGAACACTACTCAATGAATCCTATAAATGGCAAGGCAAATTATGGTCACACTAGACGAATTAAAGCTTACATCTTCCAAAATTTATGAATTTGTATTAGATGCTTCTTTTTTAACACACCAAGGAATTTTGTGATGAAGAAATTGTTTTATTATGTTTATAGTTTAAATTGATAATATACATATGGCTTAATAGAATCTGAAGGTTGTGTAGACTGTATTAACCTGAATATTGTCCCATGATTTATAGCTCAAACTCAAATCTATCTATTTTTCATCTTGCCCTGCTATTTTTGCATCTTGCTCTGCTATTTTTTTCACCTTGCTTAGTTGCCTTTTACTTCTATTGAGATATTTCCTCTCCTTGTTTCGGCACAATATATTTCATTTCTTATTTTCTAATCTTAAGGCTTCAAATTGAGATGCATTACGTTCCTCACACATAGCCTCTTTGACCCACAATTTTTTTGCAATTTACTTTCACTTTGCTTACTCAATTCTTCTTGAGCTTTATCCTGCAGGTTACATAAAACAATAACAACAAGAGTGAAGATGTCAACATTGATGGGAGTTTATGAAAAATATTTTATCACCAATGTTAAATTGATAAGTTAGAATGCAAACTATAAGCTTCTCTGATGTGGGATCAATATATCTTTCGGTCTCTTTGACTTATGTGTGATGTCAAACATGTTGATGTGAGTAGGAGATAAACATTTTGGATGCTCATTTTTCTTAATAAAAAAGATTTAAGTCAAATATAAATAAATATGAATCTATAAAAAATAAATGATTAAGATTAAACAACTATCAATTTAAAATATATACACATACGTTCCTTTCATGTATCATCGCAAAAGTTGGATTCCCCGTCGTATGACGCATCATTTTGGGCCAAGCTAAGATTCACATTACCATTAACTTCTAGATATTTTGGATTTTGTATAAATTGTGATGTACTTAGTGTATATGTCTGACCAAAATCATCTTGATTTGGATCATTCTCTCCCATATCAAAAATACCCCAAATCTTTAGCCTTATAGCAACTTGCCACTCAGGCTTATGGGGATCTACTATGTGAAACACTTGCTTTGCTTGAGATGGAAGTATGAATGGTTCTTCAAGCTAATATTGGGCATTATACAATAAATTATTAAAATTAACAAGATGAAACCCAAAATCATCTTCTTTTCTTTTTTGGATATGAGGTACATCCGGGCCAACTTGCGCACACCACGATTACATTCTCAAGGGAGCTTTTATATAATTAATGCCGCCAAATGGGTGCGAACCCAAGACCTCCCCTAGGGAAGTTGGGCCTTAAACCACTTTACTAATCCATCAATGTGAAAGTTTATGATTTTAGAATTGGTTGAATGAGAGCCTTGAGACTTACACGTTAGGGGTCCCCATTTGGGGTTGTTGGTAATACATCAAAAGTAATTCAATTCAATTAATTTATGGGGAAAAAATTCCTTACCTGAATTCGCTTTCCCTTACTTGAAGTATTCACAGCGGAAGTCTAGATCCACGTTCTCGTTCCACCACCAAAGGTTTACCGGCGAGATTCCACAATCACAGGGAAAGGGAATAATATCCACAACCCAAATGCCGTGGAATAATGGAATGAAGATCGAATACTAGCAAAGAAGAAAATCTAAGCCTGCAATTCTTAGAGAGAGGGAGAGAGAGATGGAGCCGCCGTTTTTCAGAGATTCGCTCGTGCGAATGAATCACTCCGTTACTTACTCACTAATGCGGTGGTTACCAAAATATATAACCTATTTTGTAACCGCCCTAATAGTGAGTTTCCAATATTGCCCTTGGGCATTTAATTTATTAATCAAATTAATAAATTCCAACAGCTCCCACTTGCACAAGGGCAAGTGTTAATCTTTCAATGTGTCCCAGACACACTTGTATATCCCAGATATACACATTCAATCTCTCTGCTATGTATCCCAGATACATAGACCTCTTGTCTCCCAGACACACATGCATATCCCAGATATACATATTTATTGATCTCTTCACTATGTATCCCAGATACATAGACCACCTGTGTCCCAGACACTAATATCCACAAGTCATACGGCAAAATGGGTTGTGCGACCGGTGATATACCCTGCACGCGTGAGCCCCAAACTAGAAACCTTCCCGAAGGCGAGAATGGCACATCACTCATAGAAACAAATCAAATAAGCATTAGTATAACACGGTGTCCTAGGTTTATTCAAACTCACCGGACTAAAGGTATCTCGATCCCTCTGAGAGATCACCTTCTTGTCCTTAAAATGTTCACTACTTTGTAACACATACGGTTGGCGCCAAAGAAACACTTTTTTAGGGTGCAGTTGAATCAAACCTTTCCTTTCACCCAGACCATCACTACACTTAGGATTGACTCCTTTCCCGGTAGTGCCCCTTTAGGTCGAATCTATCATGACCATAGGTAACACCCCAAAGTAGCCACATCAACCCTTCGTTTCATGATGTCGTCGAAAGTCACTAAGAACACTAATGGACCATAAGGTCCAGGACTCACACAATGAGAGGAGCGAGGGATCCATCCTCTCATTTCCAATGATCGCTAAGCACACATAGTATGATATATGTGCTATGGTGGAGCATTCTATATACAATAGAACGTATGTCCATCTCAACACCATACAGGTCTTAGTCCAGTCGCAACCCCTTGCGCCTAACCCGAGTTACTTTATTGTCGCCACCCTAGCGCCACATAAAGTACTCGCACCTGGCTCCTATAGGCAACATGAATAGTGGGAACATTCATGTCGATTCACTTCACAATAGAGAAACTCATCTTGATTCCAAATCAAGGCGACATCATGATTATGAATTGACTTACACAAAGTCATTCACAATCCGTCTCATCTCTGCTCGCCTCCAAGGCGCCAGAGGCGAATGCTCGTGTGAGTGAGCCATTCTCTTGCCTATTGACATATGTTGTTTTATGCTAGAAGAAAACACAATCACACAGAAAGTGAATAAAAAAATGCTGGAATGAACTCATATTATTCATTAATAAGAAAGTCTCAGTACAAAAATAAGTCACAATCTACGCAAGCCCAAGGATTTTACATGAGAAATAAAAACATTCTTGGCTATAGGTTTGGTAAGAGGGTCAGCTACCATCAAACTAGTAGATATGTGCTTAAGTACAACTTTCTTTCGATGTAATGTCTCCAACAAAGTGGTATCTCAATTGTATATGTTTGGTCTTCCCATGATACTTGGGGTCCTTGACATAGCTAAGAGCTGCCGTACTATCACAGTAGACAAGGGCAGCCTCTTTGGATGTCATCACAATCCCGATATGTCGAAGGAATCTCCTTAACCAAACAGCCTCTTGAACCGCAGCTGAGCATGCCACATACTCTGCTTCCATGGTCGAGAGGGATATACAAGCCTGCTTCTTGCTACACCACGAAATGGCCCCGCCATTCAGCAAGAAAGCATATCCGAGGTTGATTTTCGCTCATCGATGTCTCCAGCCCGATCGGCATCACTATAGCCAACTAACCGCAAATCCGATCCTTGGTAACACAACATGTAGTTACTCGTTCCTCTAAGATATCTCAATATTCTCTTGACTGCTTTCCAGTGCTCTATGCCTGGGTTTGATTGGTACCGACTAACCAAACCCACTGCATAACAAATATCCGGCCTAGTACACATCATAGCGTACATAAGGCTACCCACTGCATTGGAATATGGAACTCTTTCCATCTTGGTTTTCTCCTCTGGAGTCTTAGGACCCATATCAAGGCTCAAATGCAAACCCTTCTCCACCGGAGTATCAATTGGTTTGCGATTGTGCATCTGTATCTCGTCAAGACATTGTCAATATAGGTCTCTTGAGATAAACCCAGTAATCTCTTTTGCCTATTTCTGACAATCTTGACACCAAGCACATAGCTTGCTTCACCCATGTCCTTCATATCAAATACGGAGGACAACCATTTCTTAATGGTTTCCAATAGCTCCTTGCTATTGCTAGCCATAAGTATGTCATCTACGTACAGTGTCAGAATGACATAATTATTATCAGATCTCTTGGTGTAAACACAGTGGTCTTCCTCAAGCATGGAAAAACCATTTTCCATCATAGCTTGGTGGAAGCGCACATTCCACTGTCTAGATGCTTGCTTTAAGCCATATATGGACTTCTTAAGCTTGCACACTTTGCGCTCAAGTCCATGTGCTTCAAAGCCTTGAGGTTGATCCATATAGATCTCTTCCTCAAGTTCTCCATTGAGAAAAGCAGTTTTTACATCCATCTGATAAAGCTCCAAGTCCAACTGAGCAACAATGGCTAGCATGAGGCGAATTGAGGCAAACCTAACCACGGGGGAAAAGTTTCCTCATAATCAACGCCCTCTCGTTGGGTGTAGCCCTTAGCCACTAAACGAGCCTTGAATCTCTCAATAGATCCATCCGCCTTTCTTTTGATCTTGAGAACCCACTTGTTCCCAATCGCCTTTTGGCCTGGTGGCAAGTCAACCAAGTCCCAGACATGATTAACTTTCATTGACTCCAACTCTTCCTTTATTGCTTTTAACCATTCCTTTGAGCTTGACCCAGCAAGAGCTTCCTGCACGCTCTTTGGTTCATGCTCATCGACTGAAATCATCTCACAGTCGATCTCTTCAGGAGTTACCATGTAGGCTTCATCCTCTATGTCGAAACGTCAACGAGGAACTAGCCCGCGCCCACTACGGCGCAAGTGCATGTCAGATTGCTCACCGTCTAAGGTAGCTATCACATCTGCACTCCCACTCCCACTAGGATCTTCTGGATGAACCCCGGGTTCATTATCCGAAATCCGAATCCCTGGAGTGACAAGACCACTATCTTGTATCTCAAAGAATTCCAATGATTCTTTGTTAACTCCTGAAAGAGATGGAAAATCATTCTCCAAGAATGTTGCATCCCTAGACTCAAGTTCCGTTCTCCTCTCACTCTCATCTAGTCCAATGAAGACATGGCCCTTTGAGGGTTCAGAATATCTCACAAAGATACACTTTCTTCCTCTGGGTCCAAGCTTTCCATATTGGTGAGAAGTAGAGTGAACATATGCTGCACATCCCCATGCGCGCAAGTAACTCAAATCTGGCTTCCTTCCGGTCCACAACTCATATGGTGTGGAAGGAACCGATTTGGTTGGAACTCTGTTGAGGATATAGGCCGCAATCAGCAAAGCATCTCCCCAATAAGAGATGGGTAGATTTTCCTGCGCCATCATGGATCTCACCATGTCTAGCAAGGTTCTATTCCTCCTCTCAGCAACCCCATTTTGCTGTGGAGTCCTTGGAATAGTAAGTTGTCTAGATATCCCCTTTTCATCACATAACCCTTTGAACATATCGGAGAGATACTCTCTTCCTCTATCCGTTCTAAGAGTTTTAATCCTTTATCTAACTGATTCTCAACCAAGCTCATGAATTTCTTAAAACATTCCAGAGCTTCTGACTTATGAGAAATTAGATAAATGTGACCATACCTTGTATAGTCATCTATGAATGTGATGAAATATGACTGTCCTTTTCTAGTATGCACATTCATGGGTCCACACACATCTGAATGGATAAGTTCTAAAGGAAGAGAGGCTCTCAAAGCCTTTTTAAATGGTTTTCTAGTTGCTTTTCCTGCTAGACATGACTCACAAGTTGGCAAATCAGATAGTGAACCTTGGCCTAAGAGACCTTCTCTTGCCAACCTGTTCATCCTATCTAAGCCAATATGTCCTAGTCTAGCATGCCACAAATTAGAATCAATACACACAGTATTTTGGCAAACAAAAACATTACTAGAATTAAATGAATAATCAATTGTATCCAATACAATGAAACCATTATCAAGAAAACCATAACCATAAACTGTATCACCCAGATACAAAACCAAAGAATTGTTTTCAAATACAATTCTAAAACCATGTCTTAAAAGATAAATAACGAAACAAGATTTCGCCGAATGTCCGGAGCATACAGCGCATCATGGAGTAACAATGTCGTACGGCCACCTCGCAAAACTAATTTGCATGTGCCTATGCCATGAACCTCCACGCTTGAGCTGTTCCCCATCGTTATCCTTTTGCTTCCTCTTGGAATACGATGGTATTCCACGAAGCTCGAGCGTTCCCTTGTTATGTGTTCTGTCGCACCTGAATCAACAATCCACAAAGGATTTAGTTCAGCAAGCATAGTAGAACTTCTTACATAACAAGATGAGGTATAACACACAAGTACATACCTCTTGCTCGGTGCAATCACGAGCAAAATGACCAGAGCTTTCGGCACTTGAAGCAAATCAAAGCTGATTTCTTCTTGCCGAAGACTAGTCCCCCTTGAACGCTTGGGCCCACTCTTGTTTTTGTTCCCACCCCGGTTACTTTGCTTGGACCGCCGAGGTTGAGCTTTCTCTCTCTTGCGCTTGAAGCCCGCACTCTTACTAGTGCTAGCTTCAGCAGCAAACACATCGGTTTGAGGGGTATCGGCCAACATCCGATCCTCATCAAGCTCAAGGTGCTTGGCGGCTTGATCGAAAGTCTTGACCTCATCGGCATGAGTCAAGAAGATCTTCATATGCTCCCAAGTCTTTGGCAATGACCGATGACTGTGGAGACTTGCTCCTCATCGGTCTTCCGGCGCCCACATGCGCTCAACTCACTAATCATGTTAGACATGATGGTTATATGCTGCCTCATGGTGTGACCCCGGCGCATCTTATAACCGTCAAAAGTGAGTCCGAGCCGGCGGCCTCTTGTGGTGGAAGTCCCTCCATACCGGAACTTCACAGCCTCCCACAAAGACTTTGCAGTCCTATGCTTCGATAACGAAGCATCGGGTCATCCCTCATGGAGCTCAGGATTGTAATCCTGGCTACCCGGTCTTTCCTCTTCCAAGCATTGTATATATCAAGGTCCCTGCGATGCTGTGCAGTGGTACCTTCCTCAGGTGGGTTCATGGTCCGGTTTATGGTCTCTAGCATATCCTGCTCTTCCGGGAGATATTGCACCTTTCGGTGCCGGAGGTCATAATTCCTCTCATTCAGCTTATCTCCTTTAGTGAGGTCAGCAACAATGCTCTTGGTAGCAGCCATTTTTCTAGAGATATTACATACAAGAATGAGTTCAATAAATCTAGCATAAAACACAACTCATGCAACAAAAATCACACTAGCATAGTCAACCTATGGGATAAGCACTTAAACCAAAAGAGATGCTAAAAAAACATTCAATCAAATTCTCATGCAAACCCACATAGACTTATACACTAACTTCATTCTGTGCAAGAAACATGATTGATAGACCCATAAATAAAAAAAATAGTTTTATTAAAATAAAACATGCAATCATGTTAAAGCTATGAGGTGGTTCACACGGAACACTTCTACCTCATTAGCTCCCACTAGGCCCCAATAGGCCCTCAATGCCCAAACATCACACAGACTGTCGGGCCATTGGTGTCCAGTAAGTTAGAAACACATTCTGAACTAGACTGACCAATATCCAAAAAAATCCATCTCCCAGACGGACTGCCGTCTGCCCAGACGGAATTCCGTCTGCCTTTTATGCCCAGACGGATGACCGTCTGCCCAGATGGAAATTCCGTCTGGCATTCTGTGACCAGACGGATGACCGTCTGCCCAGACGGAAATTCCGTCTGCCATTCTGTGACCAGACGGATGACCGTCTGGTTCAGACGGTCGACCGTCTGGCCCAGACGGATGACCGTCTCCCAGACGGAAATTCCGTGCTGGTCACTCATGACCACTCTGATAATAGACGGATGACCGTCTGGTCAGACGGTCGTCCGTCTGGTCCACAGTGACAAAAAAACGGCGATTTTTCAATTTTTCTTGAACGGAAAAAAACGGTAAAACACGTTTTTTCACTCAAAAATCATCCAAAAACACATGAAAAAAAATCCAACAATAAATTTTAAACAAAAATTTTCATCATGGATTATCAATTCATGCAAATCTCCA
Organism: Hakea prostrata; assembly: GCF_041222555.1. Lineage (NCBI taxonomy): Eukaryota > Viridiplantae > Streptophyta > Magnoliopsida > Proteales > Proteaceae > Hakea > Hakea prostrata. The sequence goes on from NC_142607.1 coordinate 36,670,462, forward strand.
TTAGGAAAATCCACAAGGATCTCCCACTCGGATCCGAATCAAAATTAAAGGTTTCCAAAAACCCTATCAATTCTCCCATGGGTTTCGTATTAAACCCTTGATCCTCCCATTGGATCCATACAATAAAATTAAACAATGGGGAGGAACAATAAACGTGGGAACCTGGCTCTGATGCCAATGTTGGTAATACATCAAAAGTAATTCAATTCAATTAATTGATGGGGAAAAAATTCCTTACCTGAATTCGCTTTCCCTTACTTGAAGTATTCACAGCGGAAGTCTAGATCCACGTTCTCGTTCCACCACCAAAGGTTTACCGGCGAGATTCCACAATCACAGGGAAAGGGAATAATATCCACAACCCAAATGCCGTGGAATAATGGAATGAAGATCGAATACTAGCAAAGAAGAAAATCTAAGCCTGCAATTCTTAGAGAGAGGGAGAGAGAGATGGAGCAGCCGTTTTTCAGAGATTCGCTCGTGCGAATGAATCACTTCGTTACTTACTCACTAATGCGGTGGTTACCAAAATATATAACCTATTTTGTAACCGCCCTAATAGTGAGTTTCCAATATTGCCCTTGGGCATTTAATTTATTAATCAAATTAATAAATTCCAACAGGGGTGTTTCCAAGAATTATGTGCATTGTAAGTTGGCTAAGGTTTGACCCCCTCCTTTCCCCCACAAGAATAATGCTCTATTGTTTTGGGCCGCCTAGTAACCGGGAATATGCATGTAACACATGTGTATTTTCTAAATGAACAGTGGCCTGGAATATGAATCTTTCTTAACTCCTCTTCTGTTATTAACCCAATCACAATGAAATAAAACTACCTTGAGATCCTCTGCATATTCTAACTCAATTATTTTTTTTTAGAATACCCTAATACATAGTTTTTCCTACATAGGGTTTCTATCTCTCGAACTGGAGTAATCTTCAGACACTGCTGTAACAAGGATCTCGCTATTCTAAGTTTTCTTATTAATCTCATGTGACTTGCTACAAAACTTGATACTATTATAGATGTATTTGTTATAATTTCTCATATCTAAGTTAGGACCTCAAGCAAACCATTGTATATAATGAGCCACGTCCTCCCCATTTTTACGCAAATTTTAAATCTGAAGATACAATATTATATATTAAGCCACATATAAGTAGAGATATGCAATTATAAAATTATTATATATTTAGTCTAAATATCTACTCAAGCAGTTCAAACATTTTTAATTACATGCTTATTGAACCAAACAGGAAATTCTTTAGCATGTCTTGTTGCAATAAGATGTGGACGAGATTTACGGCCCATTAATTTGCGCAACATCTCTTGGTGGAGCCTAAGAAGTATGTAAATAATTGATTTGAATTTAAGTATTTTGTAACAAATATATTAAATTTAACTAAATATAATCCGTAATATTTACCTTCGATGATCATTTAACTCATCATAGTTCTTCAACACATATCGATGAGCCTGATCTCTCTCTTCAGCATTTCAACCCAATACTTCACACTTCCCTACAGGCCTCCCAATTCTTGAGAATATAGAGATTGGATGTTCTACTTCTCCAGAACTTGAATTTCTAATTTGTCTCTTAGACCTTGTTTCCACTCCTTCAAAGTATCTAGAACAAAAGGTTAAACATTGATATGCAATGTATCCTTCTGCTATTGATCCCTCTGGCCAACTAAGGTTGCTCACATAGTCCTTAAGTCGCTTAAGGAACCTAAACACAAACAAGTTATATGACTCTTATATTGAACATAATTAGGAACTTACTCCAAATACTTTATTATTTAAGAAGAAGAAAAAATATTCACACTAACCTCTCTATTGGGTACATCCAATGATATTGTACCAGACTAACCAAACTCGCCTCATGGGCTAAATGAATAATCAAGTGGACCATACTATCAAAGAATGAAGGGAGGAAAGCATTTTCCATCTTGCAGAGTGTTAAGCTAACACTTTCACCGAGATTGTTGAAGTCTTCCTCCTTTCCAACTTTACTACACAAATCCCCAAAAAAAGAACATAACACTCTTAGGCAACACACCACGCAATGTTACTAGAAGAAGTTGTTGCATCATAATATGACAGTCGTGGCTCTTCATTCTTGATATGTTACATTCTTCCACACATCTTAAGATGTTATTACAAAGTCCATTTGGAACTTTCACACCCTTTATAGTGTAACAAAATACATCATTATCAGCATTAGACATTATGTGGCATGTTGGAGGTAAGAACACCTTGTCATTTCCCTCAGAGAACTTTGGATGAAGATTTGGTCGTATATATGTCTCTCTGAGATCTAAACGTGAAATCACACAATCTTTAGTTTTTTTCTTGAGATTCAACAATGTGCCAATGATACTCTCGTATATATTTTTCTAAATGTGCATCACTCCCAAATTATAACGAATTAAATTAGTTCTGTAGTATGGTAATTCAAAGAATATACTTTTCTTCTTCCAATTAAATGGAAGCTTAAGCTTTTTTGACTTCCTTTGCCTCTTCTTCCCATTCTTCTTAATAATTTCTTTCCCAAATGAAGGGCACTTAACTCCATGCAGTTGCTCCAAGACTTCATCACCTAATGGTGATTTTGCTACCACTCTATGTTCATCAAAACCATCAAAACTACTTTTATCACGTCAAAATTTATGATATTGGAGAAGGAATTGATGACGACCTAAATAACATTGTTTCTTACTATATTTAAGCCAGCCAACGAGAAGAAGTATCTTTGTTACAACCCAGACAAACTCCCTTTAGTATTCTAACCCGATAGGACAACATAAGCTGGAAAATCATTGATTGTCCATAACAAACATGCCTTTAGTTTAAATTTCTCCTTCTTGTATGCATCACAAGTCATAACCCCATTATCCCACAGTTATTTCAATTTTTCTATTAATTGTCGTAGATATATAGCCTTTCCAAGATTGGTGTGGTCCAAGAATAAGCAAAGTAAGAAAGAGAAAGTTTAGCTTCATGTACATCCAGGGCGACAAATTGTAAGGCATCACAACAATGGGCCATATGCTATACTTTACACTCATCAGTTGGACGGGTTGAATCCATCACTTGCTAACTCAAGTCTGATATTACGAGGTTCTTCACTAAAACTTGGATGCAACTTATCAAACTCTTTACATGCTTGAGCATCAGTTGGATGTTGTAACCTATGATCCTTTGTACGACCATCGTGATGCCACCTCATCTCAATTGATGTTTTAGATGACAAATATAACCACTGCCTTGGTATCAATGGAAAATATCGTAATGTCTTAGCCGTAGTCTTTTTATCTTTAGACACACATCTAGGTGTACCACACCTGCCACAATTTACGGCTTTCTCTTCTCCCTTCCAATACAACATGAGATTATTTGGGCATGCATCAATTTTATTATAATCAGACCCTAAGTCTTTGACTATTTTTTTACTTCATACATATTTTTTGGTAAAGTATTTGGCTCAGGAAATGCATCACACAATAGCTCTAACATCATAGAGAATGATTTGTTAGTCATCTTGCATAGGCATTTAATATGATACATATGAATAATGAATGACAATTTTGTGAATTTCACGCATCATGGATACAACTCTTTGTTTGCATCTTTAGTCAATCGATCAAATTTATTTGTCTCTACACTCTGTTGCTATCAACTATTTATTCAGTTGCATTTCTCCTACACAAAGGCGGAGCCAGGATTGAACATTGGGGGGCCAAATAATGAATCTGGATCATTTCTCCGTTGAACGAGCACTAATGTCTTTTCACCATACATATTATGTGGGCCAATGCAGGACCCACTGTGAGTCTCACCTCTAAATTATTTTATTACATTTCGACATGGCCACATGGGATTCACATTAAAAATTTAGGTAAATTAATAGGAGTACTAAAATATAGATAACACAATTATAAGAAAATTAAAATATATATTGAAATAAAGCATTGAGACCAAAATTGTGGGAGAAAAACTTTGAGAAATGATGAAAGAAAAAGGTGGGAATGAAATTTTGGAGAAATTGTAGGAACAAATATAGATTTGAAGTCTATTAACTAAATATGGGGAAAACAGTCAATTTCTGTAAATTAAGTAAAAAAAAATATTCAATGATTATAATTAGATCTAATAATATTAATAGCTGAAATTCTAAACATCCAAGTAATAAAACTTAAATTTTATTGAAGAATACTTTGATGGAATACAAAATGCATAGAGAAGTTGTTGTTCTTCAGTTAAAATACCCATGCAGATGAAATACACTATAGGATGGAAGACCCCCCAAAAGGGCTGGTTTAAATGTAATACCGATGCTGCTATTAATAGTCGACAACAATTTGCCCAGCTAGGTGGACTCATTAGAGACAAGGATGGTAATTTTGGAGGCGGGTTCACTAAAAGGATTTTCATTTGTGAAGTTCTCGAAGCAGAATTATTGGCAATCCAAGAAGGTTTGTCACTAGCATTAATTATGGGAGCTTGGCCAGTCCAAGTTGAGTCTGATTCCCAGCAAGCAGTCTCTTTGCTCGATCCAGGTCATAAAGAGAGAGGAAATTATGGCAAGATAATTGAAGGAATTCACCATCTATTCGTCTCTAGAGGGCATGTTCGTTTCAGTCATGTGGGAAGAGATGATAATCAAGCTGCAGATTGGTTGTCTAGGTTCTCTATGGATCCAGGAAATTCATGATCTTTTATTCAGGAGCCTCCTCCGGATTTGATGGAGATTCTCCGTGTTGATTTTCAAGCTAGCTAATCTTATTTCTGTTTTTTTTTTTGGTCTTTTGACCCGCCTATGTACCAAAAAAAGAAAAAAAAACTAAAATTTTAAATTGTTGTTAGTAAGAATCGAAACTTTAGTAGAAAGTTTAAGGAATAAAAAATAAAATTAAATGATTATAATTAGATCTAATAAAATTTATGGCTGAAATTTTAAACGAATTTAAATTTTTATGAATAGGAATTGAAATATCGAAATTTTAGAAAAAAGAAAGAACAATGAATTAAAAAAATAATACAAATTCATTTATACTTTCTTAAAAGAATACTAGCAAAGTTGTGGGTGAGAGAGAGAGGGGAATAATTTGAGAAAGAGAGAGTGAATACCTAATAATTATGGAGAAGATTTAGGAAGTATTCCCCATAAATCTCCAATTGATGTTCTCCAATTGGAGATTTAGGAGATTCTCCAATGTTTGCTAACTACTCCAATATTTTGTAAGACATGTGAGAAAAAAAAAAAAAAAAAAGGAAATAAAAGAGGAGATTCATTAGAGAATAAATATAAATGAATATAAGAGAGAATAAATAGAGAGAAATTCATGAATGGTGAGTTAGTTTTTAATTCGAATTTAACATTTTATTCCTTAAAACTAGGTGTTTAATGATAACCATCAAATAATGATTGAGAATGACATCTATACCCATCATTTTTATCTTAAACTTTTATTTTTAATTTTTTGGGGCCAAATAATAGTATTTCAAATGTGAAGTGAGAGAAATAAGGAAAAAAATATAGGAAGGGCATGGCTCCCCAGCCCCAACATGGCTCCACCACTACTCCTACACATCTCATTTAGTATGACATATGTAACATCATGTGTTTCACTTTCATCATGTAACACTAAGTTAACTTAACTAATTATATGTGAAGAAGAACCTTCCCCTTGGAAACTCCATTTTGTATAACTCCATAAAATTCCATTAACCACCATATATATTCAAATACTACATCTCTAGTCATCCATCGTTGGTTTGCATAATTTACAAATACATGGGTATAGGATTCGATCTCCCATAATAATTAACGAAAATGCATGCTCTATAAATTTATGGACTTCATATCTAAATTATGAAGACAAACAAAAATTTGGATCTTTAGGCTTTCCAATCCAACTCCTAGGCATAGTTTCCCCATGCTCTATAAATTTGTTGAAAAAGAGTGAAAATGTAAAAAAATCTTATAGAAGAAAATTAAGAAATTAGATATGATATTAAAGACCAGATAAAGAAATTGAAGTAGCAATGAGACTCCAAAAATAAACCTAGATCTTATAAAAATAAAACAAATCCATCAATCAAGCACCCATCTCTATCCAATATCCAATATCCAATAGTTTGCACATACTTCAGTATTCAATAAACAAAAGTTGCAGTTTTCTCACCCCCATTAATGATTAAAAGGAAAAAGAAAGAAGGAAAAAAAATGATCTTAGAAATGACAAATAATTGAATAAGTGGGAGTACTATCTAAAATAAATCTAAGTTGTGGTGATCAAATTTAGTTGATCAACTGATAAGACATCATGACTAATAGTTCTATCATTCTATCATGTGCTTAGCATGAAAACCTCATCTAAATATGCAATTGCTTTGCTCTCATGTAAGTTGAAGTGGAGTTACTAAGGCAGCCAAGGTAGTTATATGTCCAAGCATAGTAGCAATGAAAAGAGCACCACCAATAAAAGAAAAAAGTGTGTAACCATATTTGTTATCTTTTGATAATGACATAATGATATGATCATTTTAAACTATTTTTGAAACCAATATATTTTTTCAACAAATTCTGGGAATATAATATGACCAATAAAAAAAAATTCTAAATTCTAAATGCATGAGGAAAGTTGCTATAAAGTATTACTGTAGGGTGATGGGGAGAAAACATGGTGATCTATGACCTCCATCACATTAAGAATTTTAAATAAAATATAACAAAGGGACATGAATAAATTTAAAATGGAACTAAGAAAAAATAATATAATTTAGAAAATTAGAATTTTTTAGAACATTAAGGAATATCAATAAGAACTACTTATAAAAAAAAAGGGGAGATCTAGGATATTATTACTGTATTAGATGGGTTTCTATCAATAATTACCAACTTCATTTTATACCCCATACATGCGTAAAATAACATTTGTAGCTTTGAAATACTTAACAACTCTTTGCAAGACAACGAAGCTTTGGGGGCAAAGCAATAAAGACATTCAACTAACGACTTTAACAATGACATCCCAGAAGAGAAAAATCTATCACATATGCACAACACAAACACCCTGAGGAAGGGTGCCAAAATTTTAATATAACATTAACAAGGAATATACTATATGATAAAAAGAAAAGCTAACCGAAGAGGTAGACGACAAAGAATTAGCAAATAAATAATGAAAAGACTTGTAAAGTTTAAACACTGAATAAAATATATAAGCTTCTAAGCATATAAAAACATTCATTCAATCGATTCAATTAACACCAATGATGATCCATATATTATATGTAATTCTCAATCGTAATCCTATAAGATGAAAAAATCAACATGCAAATTTCCTCACCAGTTACTGCTGAAGTTTGTTATTATGTTGAATTGCTGAATTTGTTTTTCTTAGTCAACTTTAAAAGTAAAACCTTTGCCTGTAAACACTGTACATATATGTTAAACATAGTTGAAATGCAATATGAAGCTCTAACAAGAATTTCAGAGAAAAGAATAGGCGAAATTTATGAAGATAATTAAAAAATATATATATGTATTACAGGGAACTAAACGTATCTAACCTAATCCACTACAGATTACAGGGAAGACTAATGAATAAAAAATAGAACACATATAAAGGCTAGTTCAAACCTTTCCTAGAGTCAACACTGTATACACCTTCAACGCCCAATTCTAGATAGCATGATCCAGAGAGAGAAAGAGAGACAGAGATTGCGAGCGAGAGGGAGAGACAACGAGAGAGCTGCAAGAGAGAGAGAGAGAGAGAGAGAGAGAGAGAGACTTATGCCTTTTGGCTTGCCTAACTTCACAAAAGCGAGAGAATCTCATAATTGCAGGGAAATCACATATTTTTGGTGACGCTTTTCTAATAAGCGTTGCCGATTATAGATATTTCTACATAGTTTTATGGAAACCGTCGCCAATTCATGTATTTTCCATGACACTCTATACTAAGTGTTGCTGAAAATATACTTTTCCCTATGTTTTCTGCTCGTGTTGCCATATATTCATTTTCCACGACAGTTTGAATATATGGCAACACATATAAAATGTGTGGCAAAAAATAGGTATATTTGCTGACAATGTTGAAGAATCAGTCGGAAAAACTGCAGCAAAAACTCCCTTTTCTTGTAGTGCCAGAGAACCATAGTTTCGTCAAGAACACCTAAAGACCCTGAAACAAAATGATCGAGTAATCTAAACCCTAACTTAATATGGGTATTTATACCATGGAACGAAGTTTTGCCGAAATATCTCATTTCACTGGTTGCTGAAACCAGCGAATCGGCGAAATCTCGCCATTTCGCCGACTCATATGATAAATATCGTCCAAATATCGTAATAAAATATTAAAAGTAATTGAAAAGACATGCATTAATTGCTCATTTGCTCTACGGTTTTAAAATTTCATTTTGTGTGATAAACAAGGCTTGAACCTCATCTGAGCATTTATTGCTCAAAGGCGTGGGTAAAAAAGGCTCAACCACGTGGAAGTTGGAACCCAATTTCTGATTTAACTATTTAAGCGACTGAAGTTTGTATGCTGGAGAGTGAAATATCTGAAGCTTCAATCGCTGACGAGTGCAAACCGGAGAGAGGAAGCTGAATTTCTGAAGCTCCGATAGCTAACGAGTACAGACCGAAGAGAGGAAGCTCATCGTTAACGTCCCATGGACTCTCTTTCTACGTGATGTCTTGTGTTTTTATGTTTGTAACATCTTCACCCTCCTTTTCTGTTGTCGAAGGAAATTCACCTTTGGAAGTTTTTGCCTGCAAAAGTTAGGGTTTTTTATTTTTGTTTCAATTAATTTATTGTTTGATGTGTTAGGGGAGGGAAAGCGTTGGGATCTCTTCGTAGTTCAGAATATTTGATCCTTCTCTGTTTTTTGTTTTTTTTCCTTTCTTCGTTATCGGATTGATTGCAACGGCTATTGCGTTTCATTTCATCATTATTGATATCCGGGGTTGAACAATCTGTTTGCTAACTGTAAAGTCTGTAATACAGTGATCATTTGTCCGGTGTTTTTAGGCAGTGTTTTAGCAGTATTCAAACAATTTTCGCTTGTATTTCGTTGTTTCGCCGGAAAATCGGTGATTTTCATCGATTTTCCGGCGATGTTTCGCCATCTCGTTTCACCCCCTGGTTTCGGTTCGCCAGGGGCGATATCACCGAAATTCGGCGAAAATAAGTTCCATATTTTATACAACCCAATGCAATTACATAAAAGTCCCTGAAACAAATAAATAAGACATCTATGACATGCTCTAAGCAAATGACCATAATACCTTTGTCATGAGCATCATATCATAACATGGAAGAAATATTATTTATTTATTATTATTTTTTTTTTGTTAGAAAAGATAAATTGTTCTTTTCATGACAATGTTAAAAAAACATAGTAAGACAAAAATCTTGAAAATACGATCACGTATTTACCTCTCTCGTCAAAATCAATGTATATTCTATTCCTATTGTTTCATTTATGGCATCTAAACATACTAATGTACAAAATAGTTGCATGTCATTTTGCATAGCGAAATTGCTCCATAGTGAAAGTGTTTGACTCAAGTTGTCTTTATTTTTAGGATGAAATAACAATAACTAGAATATACCATATTTATTTATTTATTGGTATAAGAATATAACAGATCTATACATAAATAGAATTAGGCATCAAATTGAGTCTTTTGTTGTTTGTCAGTTTGGGTTTTTAAAAAGAGATCATAATAAGATTATAGATTCTCTGGCTAGGAAAGCATTGTCTTTGTCATGTGAGATAGTTTGGTCTACATCCGATCCTTTTTTTTTTGTAGAAGTCTACATGTTGGGGTAATTGTATTACAAATTCTTCAAACACACAAAAATGAATTGCAATACAATTGAGAAATGAAGATCTTTAGCAAATTCGAAGAGCTTGAAGTTGCAACCGAACGAACCCTACTACCAAGAATCCTTGAGGTTGAGTCACATCTTGAATGCTGTCTTTAAGGTAATTGATGTACCCTACTACCAAGGGTTCTTCGCACCACCACCTCCAAGATAAAGCAACCTCCAACTAGAAGATGAGATAGTTCTTCTAGTCCCTTCAAGGAGCCAAAAGCTAGAGCACAACACTTAGACAACTCAAGAAAGAAATGAACTTTGTAAAACAAATAATGTGAGTGAGGAGTGTCTCTCTTTGCACACCACATGCAAGGAAGGGTTGGGTTTATATAGGCCCAAACCATACTTCCTCACAAGGGGATAATCAATTCTCCACTAATGGAGAATCAATGGTTTGTCCTTCCTCCACTAATGTGAATAAAACCCCTTGACCTAACCTCTCCACTACTTGGGGAAGTAACTCTCATATTCACTTCTTTGGAATGAATAAGCTTTAACCCATTCAAAGACCTTAACCCCCACTCATGGTAATGGCCATGAATGGTCATGAAGTTGAAATTAGAAATGAAGGTCAAGAGTTAGAATTTGAGTAATTCCACCATTCAAGTAAGCCCACCTCATTACTATGATCAAGACCTTTAAGACCCATGACCAATGTCATGAAGAGCTTCATAACCAAATTCATGAAGGGCCTCATTTACTCATGGTGCCTCATTACCATCCTTACCTCATGGTGCCTCATTAGCACCCTTACCTCAAGGGTCCCACACACAAACAAAACAATTAAATAAAAGAAATGCAAAAACTAATTTTGAAACTTATATATAGATAATATAGATTTTAATAAAAAACCTAACACGACATCCGATCCTTAGATTGTAGAGCTTCTTTGCAGCTTTTACTTGAATAAATTCTCTTTCAACTCCCCCCCCCCAAAAAAAAATGTACGTAAATATACTGGGCCTTAATTCATACGGATGCGTTCATATGTATGTGGCAGGTTATGCATTTCCATTTGTTTGTTTCTTTGTTTGGTTATGTGGTAAAAATGCTTTTATATTCTTTTTTTTGGTTTGCCAACCTTGAAAATGCTTTTATATTCTTTTTTTTTTACTTGTTAACCCCGGTTTCCAAGGCTTTACCCTGACTAATCCGATGTTCGACAGGTCGCACACCTAGCTATGGTGGGTGAGTCTCCCAGAGAAGAATTTTTGCATTCACAAGGTTTTGATACCTGAATCTTGCTTAGGCAGACCAAACTGCTTACTATTTGGACCAACCTGTTGTAAAAAGCTTTTATATTCTAAAACCCCTAAATGCTACAGCAGCTACAAAGTACAGGTTAGAAGCTGGTAAAGACGATAATATCCTTTCCCTTCACGTTAAAGCAATGCAAACAACTCGTTGTTCAATAAGACCGACTCGGGATCCTGAACGACTATTGTCCTGAAAACTTTCTAGTCGAAACTGAGAAAACCAAAGCATCTCAGGGGTATCTATGTAAATATCTAATTAATTATCGCCGTCGGGTTCTAAGTTCTAACATGCCCACGACGCACTTGGGGCACATTTTAGCACGTCAGATCCATTACAAGATTTTAATTTTATCATTTCGTTCCTTTTCTTTATCGATATTCCACTTCGGTCATCAACGACTTGTGAGGCTTAAGTAAGCAATCACTGATTCAGTTTATGTAGCAGATCCACCGTTAAATTGGAATCTCCACCGCATTTAATGTAATCGAATTTCCATTTTGACAATTTTGACACTAGGAAATAGAGAGAAAAAGGCTTTCGCAGTCTCTCTCTCTACCTCTCTAATATTACCTTCAGATCCGTGTCTCTCTCCCGTCTTCTCTCTTCTCTTCTTCACCCATTCCCCTCTAGCTCGGAGGGACAGAAAGGGTTTCTGGCTTCTCCAGATCTTTGAGAAATCAAAGTATCCATCGTTTTGGCTCTCCGTTTTCTGGTATCGAACTCTTGGTTTCAACCCTCTTTAGGAGGTTTTGATCCTCCTGTTGAATCATTTGTTCAGTTTGAAGCTCGATCTGGGAGCCATGGCGGCCGCGAGTGCTCCGATCACAATGAAAGAGACCTTAACGGTGAGTTTTATCCCTAACGTTGCTCTTCTAGAGTATCTTCGCTGGGTTTTGGTAGAATTGTGGCTGAATTGGTATCGAACTTAGTGTATTCGGCTGATTTGATTTGGTTTTTATCGGTACGAAGGGCCTACTTGTTGTTTCCATTTGATCTTGATTTCACTTTTGTTAATTTGCTCGCATTGACGATTCTAAGTTGCAATTTGTTTGCGGCAATCTGAAATGTTGTAATACATATGTTTGCTAGCCTTTTTTCCCCCCCCCTTAAATCTTTCCTATGCTATCATATTCGTTTTTGAATTTGTGTGGAGAGTTTGTGCTTGGAGCTTACATAGATCTCGGATCTGTTTAGATCTCAAGAACAGATCACATTCTTTTTATTGGACTATGCATTTCGAGTGCTGAAAGTTTTCAATTCCCAACCATCTCTTTGAAAATTAGCTATGATGATTCTTGCATTATCTCTCTTCAGTTGACTTGCGTGCTTGTATTGGTTCTCATTTGATTTGCTGCACTTGCAGTTACCAAGTATCGGAATTAATCCACAATTTATCACATTCACGCATGTTACCATGGAATCCGACAAGTACATCTGTGTCCGTGAAACATCACCACAGAACAGTGTTGTTATCATTGATATGAGCATGCCTATGCAGCCACTGAGAAGGCCTATTACTGCAGATTCAGCTTTGATGAATCCTAATTCCAGAATTCTTGCGCTTAAAGGTAAGAGACCATTACTTCCATTTAAAATTTCTGATTACACTACGTTTTGATCCTTATGAGAGAGATTTAGCGGAATTTTATAAGTATATCTATTTGTTGCACACTTCAATGAGAAAGCACCTAACAATGATATATTGCAGCATTTGGAACTTCTAACAGCACTGCTAAGGAATGGCTAAAACTTATCATCCATGCTGCAACATTGCTTCCTTTTAATTGTTCTTCCACGATGCTTGCTATGTCTGTTTAGAATTGAGAGATTGGTTTTGATTTTCACCTTTTGGTGGATAGCCTGAAAAGTGTACTGATGTCTCACCTTTACGTTTTACAATCTGTAGAGTTAGGCTAGAAGTTATGTAATTATTGACCCCTTGCATGCCAAGAATTTTCAAGAGGGACAACTCACTTTATTTGGTCAATGGGAAATGTTTGACTCAGTTTGATTTTCTATTGGCATTGTAACATTCTATTGTTCCTCCATTTTTATGATACAAAGGAAGACAAGATTTCAAAGAGGTTATCTATCAATTTTTTTGGATTAGATATCCAGGGTATGAGTGTATAGGGAGGTGCCCAGACATTGGTGGGCAACTGGGCGTGAACGTTACTTGCTAGATTGGTTACTAGTATGATTCTTCTACCTTTCAAGTGCATCATCTACGTACGCTGTTCTGGTTGATAGATGGTTAGTAAGCATGTTCCAGTATACTCGCCGATTTTAGCTTATCTTCATTGCATTGTTAGCTAACTGTGATTGCCTGTTTTCATTAATAATCGTGCATCTTTTCATGTATGCGTGCTGGACCTTGATCAGTCTGATGTGTTTTGGTTGTTATGTAGTTGAAATACTTATTGATTTTAGTGCTCTGAATGTTCAGGATGGCAGTTTTTGGATCAAACTTTAAAAGTTTATATGGAAAATGTATTGGGTGTTACTTTGACATTTTGCTGCTGTCTTTGCTCATGTTATATCTTCTGTATGGCTAATGACTGATGATTATTTATTTGTAGCTCAACTTCCGGGAACAACTCAGGATCACTTACAAATTTTCAACATCGAAATGAAATCTAAGATGAAGTCTCATCAGATGCCTGAACAGGTATTTCTTGAACCCTTTGAACCTCTAGGAAGTTGAGTGCTCAAAGGGCAAAAAAAGGTTTCTACAAGCTTACTGCTTGGACTGTTTCTGAAGCTTGTTATGTTATTTTGAACTGTGTGGCTTCTTCAAGTTCTCCAACTGCTGTTCATGCTTTATGCTTAGGTTGTTTTCTGGAAGTGGATTACCCCAAAGATGTTGGGCCTTGTCACACAGACATCTGTATATCACTGGTTGATTGATGGTATAATGGCTTTCTCTTCACTTCATTTTAGAGTTGTTGGATTTCCTTCTTTATTTCTTGCTTTCCCTGTTTTTATATTTCATCTTTTTACTTCTAGGAACATTTGCTATAATTTTTTATCATTTATTTATTAATGCAGGTGACTCTGAGCCTGTAAAGGTATTTGAGAGAACAGCTAATTTGGTGAATAACCAAATTATTAACTACAAATGTGATCCTTCTGAAAAGTGGTTAGTTTTGATTGGAATAGCTCCAGGCGCACCTGAGGTATGTTGCTGGAGTTGCTTACTATGAAGTTCATTTTGTATCTCTTTCAGATTTTGAATTGAATGTATAATTAAGTATCCAATTTATTTGATGATTTCCTTGAGTTCAAATATCTCTTACTTATCTCAATGTGAAAATTCCAAACAAAACCTTTTAAAGAACACATTTTGTACTTTCCATGTTGGGAACTGAAGAGTAGGCTGAGTGATGAAGATAGATGGAAAGAGAAGAGGTAAACCATTTTTCACCCAAATAAGGCCTCACAAGTTGGGTTATCTCATAACATGTAGTTATTTATAGGATTTTTCATCCCTTAAGGCGGTATCCAATGCAACATCCATGGGAGCATTAAGAATGTAACCTCGTCACTTGAACTGCTTTCCCTGTGAATAAGTGTGTCAGATGAGCAGATAGTTTTGGAGATACTAAAATCGCATCCAGTTTAACAAACAACTTTCACCAATTGGAGGTGATAACACTTGTACCCTTTCCTGGTAGCAAGATATCCAAGAAATGTGTGTGGAGCCCTTTGGAGTTTGCCATGGACATGATGATTAGAGTGGTCCTGCATTTGAGAAGGCATCAACTAATATGATGAGTAGCCTGGAGAACATCATCCAAAAGGGGGCTGGAATCAGGAACATGCATGGTAAAGCCCAGGGAACAAGCTGCTTCTAGGAGATGGTGGTTCTTGCAATCAGTAGCCCTATTTTGCACAGAGGTTTCAATGCAACTGTGCTGATGAAAAATACAATAATCATTTGGGTATGGATGAGGACCACCAACCATGTACTTCACTCCACTGTCAGCGTGCAAAATTTTAGTTTGGGAATTGCATTGGGTTTTGAACCATTTTATGAGACAACCTGAAGGAGTAAGATGCATCATTGTTTTTTCGATTAAGCAAGTAGATCCATTTAGCGTGACTAAAACAATTACTAAAAGTGATAAATCAATAGGTAGACACATAGCGGGCAGGGCCCTACTCATTAGAATGATAAACACTGAATGGAACTAAACTTCTACCATTAAAGGTAGGATAAGTTTGTTTAGCCTGTTGGGCTCAAATGCTAGTATGAAAAAAGTTAAAATCATTCAAGTTCCATCGTTTATCCAAATCCCCATAAACTCTAGACAAAGTCCCTGAAGCAGGATGACCAAATGCCAATGCCATTAAAAAAGAGTAGATAAGTTGTAGGGAATGCAGGTGAAGAAGAAGCTGTGATAGACAAAGACAAAGAAGAGTTCTCAGGCAAGTTAATGCCATCTGTCAAGCCTACCATTTTAGATTGCATGTCCCATTTCCAAGTCATGAAAAAGATGGTGAGTTGGGAAAAATAACTTCACAATTTTAATCTTGTATAATACAAGTATACAACTAAGGAACAAAAGGTTAGTAGAAAACATGGGAACATGTAAAACAGAGGAAGGATGTAATGAAGAAGCACTACTGATGAAACTTCTGCCCTAAACAAAGGAATGACTTGAACCTTACAACCACAAGATGAGGAAATTAGGAATCTAAATGAGGGGTAACAGTTTCTCCAAAGTAGATTATCCAAAATAGCATTGATTAAGGCACTCCGACAACTAAACCTAAGGAAGAAGGCATGTTAAGAGGATCAGAATGTAGTAGATGCAACACTGGCACTGGTAGCCAAGGAGGGAGGGAAGTAGGACTTGTTGAATCTAGGGCAATTCTTGGGTTTTGGGTTTTCGGCTTGGGGAATTTGATAGGGAATGGGGAAATTTTGGGATGATTTTTGAGATCTTCCCTAAACTCTCTCTCTTCTTGCCTTGTTGCCTTCTCTTTTTACTCCTTTCTTTTCTTTCTGTTTCGCTTCTTTCCTCCCCCCCCCCCCCTCTTCTCTTTTCGCTTCTCTTTTTCTGATTTTCTTTTGTTTTCTGTTTTCCGCCTAAACAGAGCACCTGAGAGAGGGGGAGAGTTTTAGGGGCCATTGAAGGGCTGGGGAGGAGGGGAAATGGTTCCAAGGAGTCATAGGCCGGGGGGGGGGGAGAATTTAGAGATCTGAAAAGGGGAGGGAACGGGTCCTAAGAGGTCTGCGAGGGCCTGGAATGGGGGTTTCTGTCTTGTGCAGAAACAGGGGAAAGGAGGGAGGTGTTGTGATGGGCAGGTGAAGGCTGAAAATACCTGGAGGAGCTTGGGGCTAAATTCTGCCGAATTTATGTTGCTGTTTCTTGTTGTAAATGATGCTTGAAGGCTGAGATTGCAGGAGCTAATGAAAAAGAGCTGAAATCAGTAGATTAACAATCACTGGGTCCCCCCTCATGGGAAACCTGCCAAACTTCCTTGGCTGTAAACTCTCAAATATCTTTATTCATTCAGAACTGAAAATTTCTGTGAGAGGCTTGAGAAATTATAGCCTTTACAAGGCTTTAAAACAAAATCAAACTCTAATCCTAATCGACTTCAACTTAAGTTCCTTACTCAACTAGATAACTAAAGTAAGAAACTTCCTTTTCCAACTAACTCTATTAAGATTAAAAAACCTTAATTGGTGAGACTCATTAAAATCAGGTTAGAATCCCTACTAGAATAAACAACCAAACAAAGGGGAAACCCTAAAAGTACAAAATTACCCCTAGGAGGGTGTGCATGGGCCTGGAAGTGCTAGGCTCCCTCGTGGTTCGTGGTGGGCCTCTATTTCATGTTCACATCAAAGGGAACTTAAGAAACCTTTGAGTCGGGTCATCATCTGGTGCATGCGTTGGTACCAAGTTTCAAGATCTTGGTTTTGAGGGTGGTTTCAACCAGCCGAAAACTGAGAACTTAATGAGATGGACTGAAATCAGGTCGAAACTAGGGATTTTCTGCAAGGGGTGGAGTTAAAACTCGACATTTGATGGGCTTCTCAAAATTGATCTAACTATTGGAAGTAGGTTGGTTGAAGTTGGTTAAAATTGGCCATGACCTAGTATTTATTGATTGAAACTATCGAAAATTTCAAAGTGTTGTTGAGACTGGGATTTTTTGGAGTACCCAGGCCACCTCATCTTGGTTTCTTGTAAGCAAGGAACGGAACCGCCGGTTTGGGGTTCTGCGAAACCAACGAAACCCAAATCTCGGCGAGTTCGCGGTTTGATATTTCGGTTGGATTCGTCGGGGCACCGATCATGGGCTGGTGCATCCGGAGTCGGAGAGATGAGGCCAGAGATGGGCGCGCGTGCCTCGCTTCCCGGGCTCGATGGTTCGGAGGAATGGAAGGTCGAGGAGAGCGTGCGGTGGGTTTGGTGGAAATGGGCTTTCAAGGGGGGGCCGATGGGCCTTTCGGGGGGGGGTGGCGGGCTGTGGGTTCCTTTTCTTGGATGCGGGGCCGGAATGGTTTTCCCTTGGGAGTTGCGGCCGACCGGACATGTTGCTTCGTCGTTATATTTATTTCGTTGGAAATTCCGCTTGTAAGATTGAGATATTTTTGAAATTTCAGCACTTGGTTGAATTTTGTACCATTTTGAAACTCATTGAAAGAGTGTATTGGATGGAGAATCGTTTGTCGCAGTTGTATGTACAACAGCCCATACTCAATACCACATCCTTCATGAGACGCAAGAGGAAACTATGTGGCTTGCTATAGTGTTGTTGTGTCGCTCCTTGCTACAACAATCACCCTTTATTGGAGGACTTTCAAGACCGAAATGATTAGTTAAATGAGGCCAGAGAGGTTGGGGGACGACCCCACAGGATGGTTGCCAATGCTAGTGTAAAGGGTAGTTTGTTTAAGGGCACACTGTGAATCATAGTACTACAAAGGCTTTCTCTAGAGTCCATCATTCCATAAGCTTGCTCAAGAGATGGAAAGGGTTCTTGTGTATGAACATGAACCCTGGTTTGATCATACTTCATATCCAAATCCATAAAAAATTTACACGCATTGAGCTTGTCTTCCTTCTTATGAAGAGTAATGGCGTTAGGATGCAACCTCACTTGGCTGGTTGGACCGGCATGCTAGGCTTTGGGAACCAAACCTAGAAAGGAAAAGTCAGCTGATTTTTGGTCCAACAGGGATTGGGATTAGTTATTATTGGGGCATAGGTAAGGATATGTATGACTAGGATGCAAGTGTGGCCTTGGTGGCCCTGACTTACCATGAGCCTAAACAGGTCTTGTGCTTAAGGTTTTAGCCCTGTTGGCTGGCCAGGGCCAAAATAATTTGGCCTTGAAATAGGCTAAAGGCAGGCTTAGGAGTGGTGTCTGTTCTGTCCCACCCGTCCTTTATTTTTTTGCATGTTATTAGAGTTGCCTGAGATATTTTATTGATTTTGATATGAAATTTAGTAGCAACTCAGAAGTTTTATTACTTCTTTTAATATCATATTTTTTTAATATTAGATGATTCAAATTTAACAAGAAGTTAGATTATTGAAGTTTTATTTTCTTCTTGTGCATCAAGTTGAAATGTTATTGATGTCAGATTTAACAAGGACTTAGATAGTAATAGTAGCTTGGAAGTATATTGTTAATTTTTTTATTTATTTATATTAGATGATTTTAAATTTAGCAATAGGCTTAATTATGGAAGTTTTATTTTTCTATTGTGCATCTAGTTAAGATATTATCATATTAGATTTAACACGTGGACAATAATGACAGCTTGGAAGTTTTAATTTGCTTTGATTTTTATTTAGATTTTGGAAGTTCACTGTCCAATTGTGTATCTAAATTTGAATTTATTTGAGATATTATTTTATATTAGATTTGCTATTTGAGGGCCAGGGATAGGGCCAACTTGCCCCAATCCAACCCAATCAGGGACAACTAGGATGAATTGGGCTTGGCTTGGCTTGGCTTGGCTTGTTAGGATTCAGGGTCAGGGACAAGAATTTTAGGCCTGGACTTAGATTCAGGGTGTGAATGGACTTAGGTAAGTGCATTATGAGTTGGGATCAGATTTTTAAAACCCCGACTCAACCTCTCCTTCTTGCAAACCTATGTGTGATAGTTCAGTGACAAGTGTAAGAATGATGGGGTTTATAGGATTGTTTAGAGCTGCAACAGGGTTGGGCTGGGTCAGGCTTTTCAAAGCCTAATCCCAGCCTTGAATGCTCTTAGCCAAGCCCATTCTTGCCTTGACTTTGACTTGGGGCCTAAAATTCTTGGCCTTGACCTTGGACCTTGACAGGCTAAGCCAAGCCCAATCCCATCTTGATTGTCCTTGATTGGGCTAGGTCAGGATGGGCTGGCCCTATCCCTATCCCTATCCTTGTCATTTTCCTTGTCCTTGATTGGCCCTCTCCTTGACCCCGACCCTAAAGTAGCACATTTGGTATTCAAATAAAATATATTCTCAGTCGAATTCAAAATGAGATGCGCAATTGGACAATGAAACTTCTAAAATCTAAACTATTATTCAACTAAATTTAATATAAAATAAAAATCTAAGCAAAACTAAAACTTTTAGGCTATTTATTATGGTTATCTGTTAAATCTGATATGAATCATATGATAATATCTCAACCAGTTGCACGATATAAAAATAAAACTTCCATAATCTAACTTCTTGTTAAATCTGATATTAATAATTTCTCAACTTGATGCAGAAGCAAAAAATAAAACTTCCATGATTTAACTTATTATTAAATTCAGATCATCCAATAATTAATAATAATAATAATAATATAAAGCTTTCAAGATGCTATTAAATCTGATATAAAAGATCAAGAATACATCTCAAGTAAGCAATAATCACAAGCCAAAATCAGGGGGGAAATATTAGGGGTGGGTTGAGTGGGCAAACACTAATCCGAGGGTTGCCCTTGGCTCTGACCTGCACTTAGGGAAAAATTTTGAGCCCAAGCCCTGTTTGGGCTCAACGCAGTTCAGGGCGTATTGGAGCCACGAAGGTCAAACTTGCACCCCTAGGACCGTTGTATGACCAATTATGATGTATGGTGCAGAGTATTAGGCTGTTAAGAAGTATCATATAGATGATTTCAGTATAGATGAAGTGAGGATGTTGTGATAGATGAGTGGCAAAACTAGGAATGATAAAGAAAGGAATGATCTTGTTAGATCTGGTTGGGTGTAGCTCTAAAGAATGATAAGCTGTGAGAAAATCAATTGGAATGGCATGATGATTTTCAATGGAGGCCTTTAAATGCATCCCTTGTACAGAGGAGGGATTTAATCCAGGTTGAAGGAACTAAAAGGGTTCGGGGCTGACCTAAAATAACCTTGGGAGAAGTTGTGAGAAAAGATATGTGTCGCTTAAGCCTTGTCTCCAATATGGCCTCTGATAGAGCTGATTGGAAAGGCAAGGATCCATGTAGCCGACCCCAGTTAGTTGGGTCAAGGCTTTTGTTGTTCTTCTTCTTCCTGTTGTTGTATTTGTTTTGGGTTACCTACATATGAGTTAGGGGTTTGAATTGCAAGTTGTTATTTTCAGTTTCATAGTCCAAGTAAGAGATTTGTTACTTTATTCAGTAAATATCTGCTCGTAACCTGGTGACAGACAGTGGAATTAGTAGAAGCTTGAATGTTGTCTTTGAGAGAGTGAATATTGTGAGGTCTCTTTCCCCTTCCTCTGTAAATAGTCCCTTTTCCCTATAATCCTGCCATCAACTTAGTACTGAAGCCAAAGTTTTGATATTTGGAAATTCTTACCCCATTCTTGTACCTCGTATCTGTTACTGTTCTGGTGTGTAACCTGCAGCAGTGAAAAAAGAAGGAAAACCTCACACCACAAGAACCCTCTCCCATCTGTCAGTGAGACCTCAAAACCTCAGTCCACCCTATTCTGAAAGCCAACATCCATTTTACCCCCCCCCCCCCCCCCAAAAAAAGAATAAGGAAAAAGGAAAAGAAAAAAGAAGCCAACATCCCTCTTGTTTCCCTTTGCAGAGCCGCATATGATGCCAGATATATTGCTTTTGGCCGACCCAAATCCAAATAGTTTTCCATAGAGTGATTAACCAGTTCAGTTTGAAGGATGGGTCTAATAGTATTTTAGGAAGGTATGCTATTTGGATAATGTCTTTGTTTATTTTATTCTATTTACTTGAGAAATTAATTGCATAAGATATTTCTAATTTTTTAAGTTTCCTTTAGAGAGTCTATTTTATGAGTCTCCAGATTGTCTTTATATATGATGTGATCCCCCATTGTAAAGGCAGATTGAATAGGATGAATTGAGTTTATGGTCTGAGAGTCTGTATGGCTGTGCATATATGTGCATTCTTCTTCCCCCTCTTTTTGTCTTCTCTGGTGCAACTCTAACTTCCAGGTTTACCCGCCTTTAAGTCTTATTAGAGCCAAAAGGATCTGTCTCCTTCCCATCAATTTCTTTCATTCTCTTCCCTATTCTCTCTTTCATCTTCTGTTACTTCACTGCTTATAACCAGCAATGGTTGGAAGGTGAAGTGGGGGAGAGCCTCTTACGTTTTCAAGAAACCAGAAACCAGAAACCTAAATGCTTTCTTCCCCTTTTTATCAGAAACGCCAAACCAGCATCTACTGACACCCACCACACTTCCGAGTCCTGTTTCATCAAGACCAATCAGAAATGTCACAAAATCAGAAAAGAAAAGCAGGTTTGAATTCAAGGGGAAAAAATAAGTCGAAGCAGATTGAACAAAAGCTGGAGAACCAGAGGAAAAAAGTATGATGAATAAGATAAGAAGGTAGAAGAAGAGAAGCAGGGTACTGAAAAAAGGAAAAAGCCATCATCATATAGCAGTTCCCCATAGCACTTTGACTTCACCATGTTTCAGTTGAAGTTTTGCAGTAAAAGACTCCACATAGTATTGTTTAACCTGCAATAACACAACTCCTCTTTATCTGAAAGATGTGATAAAGAATAGTTTTTTACAAATATACCCTTGGGGCAACACAATAGAAACCTTTGGTCAACCGTTTTACCCATATTGCAAAAATTAAGGAGTGATGGCTTATTTATTTTGATTCTGAATATTCCTGGTTGAATCCTTAATATGTGGAATAACCTTCTGTTATTAGAGGTTTAGTGGATATAGGCTTGAGAACTCTTTCATGTATTCTGTTAGATCCACTACCACTCAGGTTGAAAGAATACTATTGCTAACCTGTGACTGGTATGCTGCATTGTCCATGGAATTATGCTGTTCTTGCCTCTCTTTGAGTGTATGCCTGTTGTTAGAGGTTAATGTTGCTTTGAACATAAAGTGTGTTATTTAATTTTGGCTGTCTTGTGTTTCTAATTAGTTGTTTAATAGTTGGCATGCTGAATCGGATACACAATATGGCTGGTTTAGATCCGAAGCAGATGATTATGAATTATTCCCATTTCCTATAATATTTTACTTATACTCCGGTAAGAAAAGAAAATATGAAAGCAAGGTTTGATTCATTTGAATTATGTTATAGTCTTATAGATTGAAATGGAATAGCGGTTTTATGTTCCGCTATTTTTTACCGTGACAAGATCAACCATTCCATGAGCTTGGGCTTCTGTTGCTAACATAAAAACATCCCTCTTCATGTCTTCACTTATTCCAACTTTTTGGTAACCCTTTTTTTCCCCCTTCATTTTTGTCTTATTCTTGATGCTGCTAAACATTGGCTTGTCATGGTGTGCTCATTTCTTATTGTCTAGGTTCTTTGTTAGCTACTTATGGCTAAAAAAATGGTGGTGAATACCTTCAAAAGTGTTATAACCTCTTCTTTTCTTCTCCCCCAACCCCCTGCAAGTTTGTGGATGGAGGGTTTATAGATGGGAATTCTTTTGGTTCTAATTATATGTTCATGTTTGGAATGTGACTCTAGAGACCGCAACTGGTCAAGGGGAATATGCAGCTGTTTTCAGTGGACCAGCAACGCAGTCAAGCTCTTGAAGCGCATGCCGCATCCTTTGCCTCATATAAAGTGCGGATAGTTCCTCCCTCCTTTGGTTATGGAGTTTGGTTTTTGAATGCACGAGTGAATTCACATGTACCTGATTTTATGTATGCATACGTTGGTTTATTTAATTGGTGTTATGTTTGTCTACTTGTTTATAGGTTCCTGGAAATGAGAACCCTTCCACTCTTATCTGTTTTGCTTCTAAGAGTACAAATGCTGGCCAAATTACATCGAAGTTGCATGTGATTGAACTTGGTGCCCAACCAGGTCAAGTTATTTCCCTTTAGTTTTACATATTTACTTGTGCTTACTTAGGGATTAACTGTTGATGCATTCTTTTTAGAGCTAACTTTATTGGAATTTATTGCACTGCTTGTCTGGAAGTTCTGTCTTCCTATCTGGTAGTCATGAACAAAAACTTTGTTATTGTTGCATTTGTTACTGATCTTGTAACTTCTAGCAGGCAAACCAAGTTTTACGAAGAAACAAGCAGATCTATTCTTTCCTCCTGATTTTCCTGATGACTTTCCAGTGGCAATGCAGGTATTAAGTCACTCAATCATTATGATCTCAAGTACCATCAAATTGTAGTTACAGTTGCGGTGTTGAAGTATTTTCTTTTCTTCTTTGACAGATATCCCACAAGTACAGTTTGATATATGTGATCACAAAGCTTGGGCTTCTCTTTGTTTATGACCTGGAGAATGCAACTGCAGTTTACAGAAATCGTATAAGTCCTGATCCTATCTTTTTGACAGCAGAAGCATCTTCAGCAGGAGGCTTCTATGCTATCAATAGGCGTGGTCAAGTGTTACTTGCAACCGTAAATGAAGCAACAATTGTGCCATTTGTCAGTGGCCAAGTATGTTAGGAACTTGTCTCTGGGGGAATCTTTTGATAGCAAACAGTGTTTATTATTGGATTTGGTGGGTGGGATCATAATAAGTGGTCTGTTATTCACAAGTCTTTCTTGCAACGGTTGCAGTTGAATAACCTGGAGCTTGCTGTCAGTCTTGCTAAAAGAGGAAACCTTCCTGGGGCAGAGAATCTGGTATCAGATAGTTTATTTTCTTTTATTTGCACTTCAGTTCCCTCTCCACTGCGTGTATTTGTGTGCTATCCTATCTCTAGAAACTATAAAAAGATGGTTCTTGGATCCATCTCTACTAATGAGCAACTTGTTTGAATCTAACGTCTTACTTTACTCATAAGCTACTTTATGGTTCTGCCAATGGGGTTGATGCTTGTTGGGAGGCATAGCTATTGGATTTGGAAATCAATATGCTGACAAATATATGTTTTACTTGTTGGGATACTTGTAGTAGTGGTGCTTTGGGTGCTGGTTCAAACAATGGTTCTTCATTTCATGTATGTATTTCATTTTCATGCGGGATCTTTTCTGATTCGTCGTACATCTTAACAGGTTGTTCAGCGATTCCAAGAATTGTTTGCGCAAACAAAATATAAGGAGGCTGCGGAACTTGCTGCAGAATCTCCACAGGGAATTCTTCGTACACCTGATACTGTTGCAAAATTTCAGGTATGTACATAAATTTTTTGTGGATTTTGCTTTGATTCCTTAACTTTGACTTGGTGCTGCTGTGTTCTTCTCTTCTTCCTTCCTCTCTCTCTCTCTCTCTCTCTTTCTTTTTCTTTTTTTTTTTTTGGGGAGGAGGGAGGGGCATGCTTCAGAAAGGTGGTATTCAGACCTGATAATGATTAATTTCTTTTGCAGAGTGTTCCTGTGCAAGCTGGGCAAACACCTCCCCTGTTGCAGTATTTTGGGACACTATTAACAAGGGGAAAGCTTAATGCGTTTGAATCTTTGGAATTATCACGCCTTGTTGTAAATCAGAATAAAAAGAATCTTCTGGAAAATTGGCTGGCTGAGGACAAACTTGAGTGTAGTGAGGAGCTTGGAGATCTTGTTAAGGTTGGTGAGATTTTTGACATCTCTTTTTCTCCATTTGTTCTGTTTTTGAACAAAATATTAAGGATGAAATAATGGATATTCAGTCAACCTAAGAGTTAGGGACTAGAAAGCAGGAAAAGTGATCCGGAACTGTAGATAAGGAACAACAAATTTAATGGGAAAATTGTAGGTAACCTGATCTAGCATGGTTGAGGAACAAGTCAGCAAACTCTGATGCAATTTCAGAGTCTGATCTTAAAATATTGTGAAGAAACAAAATATCAGGCAGCTTAAATGGTAACCAGATTTAGAAATTCGGCTTATCTTCTATCTAAAGGTTCATACATTCTTAAGATTCTATGTTAGTCCTTTTGTTTCCTTCAGTTAAATTTAGTTTCTATTTCATCATTTCTATTTTGTAATCCTTCCCAATAAGGCAATAATGAGAAGGTGAGTTTCTATTTTTGTAACATGCTTTGGATGTAAATAAGGGCAAGAGGATGTATTGATGAGCCAACAATTCAGGCTAAAAAGAATTAAAGGGAATGTTGCTTTGTGCAATGGCTGTTATGAGAGAACTGTCCATATTCTCCCCTATTTCTCTGTTTTGTTATTACTTTTTTAATTATTTATTCTTTGAGCTAATCTACACGAGATGTGGTTGAAGCTTCACCATTGCTGCTGGTTAGAATACCTATTGTCTGGAGAGTATTACTGATTTGTTCATCATTCAATTAGGGGTCATTGTTGCAGGACTCTATTGCTGCCCTATCATTAATTTTTTGGGTGAAAATTGCTGGCCTATCATTGATCCTACTGTAGAGTGTTTCTTAGTTGAACTACTTCTACACTAAAGGCAACTTGGTGCTTAAGATGTCCACCTAAGTGACTACACTTCAGATATTGATGGCAGAAATTCTGACATGAAACAACTTTGGGACTCAACTTTACCTATGTGGAGACGAAACAGTAAATGCGTACCATTTGTAGAAACCACTGATAAAGTGTATCAGAAACTGGATTCAGGCAATGAAGAATTACTAGCTGACTAAAATGCAGGAACTTAGTACTGCTGAATTCCAAAGAAAATAGAGGAGAGAAATAGAAGGATATGATAAAGAAAAGAGGGATATGACTTCTGAATTGCTACCAATTGAACCTATTGAATCATCATAGTAGGTTCTAGATCTTAATTCACCACAGAGTTATGAATTCACTGCAGAAAACTGAACAAAACCCATTTTCAGTCATTCATAAAAGCATTCTAGGCTATGAGGTCCTTATGTGATTATTTAATTCTCCGTAAACCAAGAAAACAGAAACTGGAAATAAAAATCTGGTTTCTTATAGGCTACAAGTCCCTCGTATGTGGGTTATATAATTGGCCCATTATATTAGAAAACTGAAAATTTGGCCCATGACCAACATGACCTATTGGGGCTTAAAGTTGATTCTCACTTGAAGTTATCTTGAACCACAGGTTCAGTCTTACCCAGAAAACTGAACCAAACCCAAAAGAAACTCACCACATGATAGTTGAAACCTGCCGTGGCTTGCTGCATCCTACCTTAGGACACGTAGTTAACAAGGCATGTCTTACTGGTCAAGCTCCAGTGTGGGACAGCCAAGTTAATTACCGTAAATTGAGTTTGAAGTTACAAAATTAACAGTGATGTCATTGAATTCCATTCTGATAAAGTGGCCTTATGTTCCTCACTGTTTGTTCTCTTCCAGTACTTGTTCCTGGCTGAAAATTGGCTTGTCAAATGGGTATAGGGTTCTCTATCAAATAAATTCACCTATTTCCATCCATGTCTGCTTTATGGCAAGAATGCAGCCTCATAACAGAATCAAATTTCAGTAAAAGATTGTTTCATTTATATTTTTTGCAAATAATGAATTTAGGAAAGAAATGAGCTGTTCCCCACACCACACCAGGTTTTATTAAGGCAACGTATTATTATCTTGCATACTCCTGGAGCTTTTTTGTTGCAATATTTCACTGATTTGGTACCTACTCTCAATCGTATTTAATAATGTGTTTGCTTGTTGTAGACTGTGGATAATGATCTTGCCCTGAAAATATATATCAAGGCTCGAGCTACCCCAAAAGTTGTTGCAGCTTTTGCAGAAAGAAGAGAATTCGACAAGATTCTCATCTACTCGAAGCAGGTAATGATGCAGGCATTTTTATATTAAGAATAAATTATTGACAACATGCTACCTGGTTTAGACATTTTATATCTGAAAATTTTGTTTTATTTTATTTTTATGTATTATTGATTTTTTTGCCTTCTACTTCTAGTACTATACTTGTATTGCTGTTTTCGATTTTAATTCTTGGTGTGTTACTGCATTATTGTAGGTTGGCTACACACCGGATTATCTCTTTCTTCTGCAAACAATTCTGCGATCTGATCCTCAGGTAAATTTGTTATTCTGTGATTTAAAATCCTTTCGTGATTTCTATTTTTCCCCCATTATTCCTTTCCTTGTTGTAAAAAAGTAGTGTACACATGACCAAAGTATCTTGTGTGATCTAACAATAGAATGGGTTTTTAAATTCTGTAGGTTTCAGTTTGGTAAATTCTCTAATTGGGTTTCTGTAATTCCATTGTGACAAGGGTTCTGTATGATAACTCTTCTGTTTCTTTTTCTGTGTTCTTTTTTTCCTATTCTTGGGAATGAAAAATGAAAGAAAAATCCATTGTAGATGCTGGTTCATTTTTTTTGGGCTGCTGGAAATGTATTGGGGCAAAAATGTTTCATAGAAATACATAAAAGGAAGCTTCAGCTTGCAGCTTCTCTGTCCATGAACATATGGAAGAAATAAAGCAGATTTGCTCCTTACTGAAAACATAGTTAATTTGATGGGAAAATAGTAATTTCACGTTCTCAATAAACACCCCCCCCACCTCCAATGCAATTTCGACCACCATTGGAAACCTCCGCGTTTGCCTCCACCATTGTTGTAGCTGCCACCACCACTGCCTCTGCCACTGTTACTACTGCTGCCTCCACTGCCACGTTCCCCACAACACCACCAACTCCTTGCTACCACCACTCTCACCATCACCTCCACCTCCATGCCGACACCATCTATCACTGCTGTGACCATCTCCTCCACTGCGATCGCCACCACTTTGCGCCACTGCCACTGCCACTAAAATCGCTACCACTTGCACCGTCACCACTGCCACCACTTCCATGATCACCACCACCTCCTTGCACCCTGCCACCACTGATGCCACTACCTCCTCAACACCAGCCCTGCCTTCTCCAAAACTTAGAGTATCCAGTGGTTTTTTGAATTTTATGAAATTCTACAAACATAGTGGACTGTGGACTGTGAATAACTTGTTTCTGTTTCCTGTTAGGCCTAGAAATTGAAATTATTATGCATCACCAAACACGTTTTTTTGCACAGATCTTTTTCCCTGGAATATATCTACAAAAAGTCAATTCAGGATAGAAACATGACCCAGGAATAGAAGTGTTACCGTTCAGACTATATATTGCTTTCTTCATCTACATTTTCTAGTTGGTGGGTGGGTTTTTACTCCTTGAATATCAAAACTTTTATTCATGGATTTGCCCTCTCCTGTTTTTCATTTTTTGTATTGTCAAGGCTCACGAGGATCTTTTGTTTCTTCAGAAATTTGTTATAGTAGGTTAAAATGTTGTGTTTTTCTTTTTCCCCATTCTGGAAACTGGTTCTGAAAACATATGCAGACTCAGTGCAACTGAACTGCATACATATTTCTTTGGCATATTGTGATGAAGTGTAACTCAGAAATATTTTTGCATGGCAGGGTGCTGTTAATTTTGCTTTAATGATGTCACAAATGGAGGGAGGTTGTCCTATTGACTACAACACTATAACAGATCTCTTCCTTCAGGTTTATCTACAATATCCTGCTTTTTAGTCTTCCTCTTATGTCTATCAGTAGTGGTGAACAAGTTGGCCTATGGGCATCTGTCCATTTCAAATAATATTCATATTGTTACGGATTTGTGCAAACCCCCTGTACTTATTTCTTCTCTAACCACATTCTGTGTTTCTTTTAGATCTTTTTAGAATTAAATTTAACATCAAAGTTCTCTTTTGGCATTTTTAACTCCAGAGAAATTTGATCCGTGAGGCTACAGCATTCTTGTTAGATGTTTTGAAGCCAAATTTACCAGAGCATGGTTTCCTTCAAACCAAGGTTACTATTTCCCTTTCTAGCCAGTATAATGAGTTATTCTTTGGATTGAGCTTGCCTGCTTATATCCATAAGATTGTCCTTGGTACAGGTTTTGGAGATCAATCTAGTGACATTCCCAAATGTAGCTGATGCCATATTAGCTAATGGGATGTTCAGTCACTATGATCGTCCTCGAATTGCACAACTTTGTGAGAAAGCAGGTCTTTATGTGCGTGCTCTTCAGGTAAATTACTTTCTCTGAATCTGCGGCAGGAAGGTTTTCTGTCTTAAAATGTACAATATATTCCGTAGATTTAACAATACCTCCTTCGTGCAGCACTATACTGAATTGCCGGATATCAAGCGTGTCATTGTGAATACACATGCCATTGAGCCACAGGTGGGTGGGTGTGTGTGTGTGTGTGTGTGTGTGTGTGACATAATTGTACATTTTTTTTAAACCATTGTTTGGGTGTAACCTGCCACTGAATTATATGCAATGTTACAGTCACTTGTTGAGTTCTTTGGTACCCTTTCTAAAGAATGGGCGCTGGAGTGCATGAAAGACCTTTTACTGGTGAACTTGAGAGGAAATCTGCAGATAATTGTGCAGGTAAAACTTGTTTCTCTTGTTATTTTTGCTGCTATTTCTGTTCTTTGATTGAGGCTCACTGTCACTTCTATGCAGGCTGCCAAAGAATATTCTGAGCAGTTGGGGGTTGATTCATGTATAAAACTTTTTGAGCAATTCAAGTCCTATGAAGGATTATACTTCTTCTTGGGATCATACTTGAGCTCCAGGTATTTATTGCTAAAGAAAGAATAGCACCTCTCCTTAGTTTGTGCCGATGTTGGCTGTTTTTATAATCAATTGGGATGTATTACAGTGAGGATCCAGACATTCATTTCAAGTACATTGAGGCAGCTGCTAAAACTGGACAAATCAAAGAGGTTGAGCGTGTTACGAGGGAATCAAACTTCTACAATGCTGAGAAGACAAAGAACTTTTTGATGGAAGCAAAACTTCCTGATGCAAGACCTCTAATTAATGTTTGTGATCGTTTTGGTTTTGTTCCAGATCTTACTCACTACCTATACTCTAACAACATGTTGAGATATATTGAAGGGTATGTTCAAAAGGTAGGAGTTTTTCTGGCACCCCTTCTATTTCCAATGAATATTAGAGAAAAGTAAATTCAATTTATAGCAAATTCTCTTTTGTTTATAGGTAAACCCTGGGAACGCTCCTCTAGTTGTGGGGCAGCTGCTAGATGATGAGTGCCCTGAGGATTTCATTAAAGGCCTTATTCTATCTGTACGGTCCCTGCTTCCAGTGGAGCCTCTTGTTGAGGAATGTGAGAAGAGGTTTGCTTTCCCCTCCATGGTCCTCCTTTCCCGCCCCAGAAAAATAACTTCCAAATTCCTTTTATCATTCTATCTCATCTCTGTTCATATGGTGCAGGAATCGTCTCCGTTTGCTCTCTCAGTTCTTGGAACATCTTGTGAGTGAAGGAAGCCAGGATGTGCATGTTCACAATGCATTGGGGAAAATCATCATTGACAGTAACAATAATCCAGAGCATTTCCTTACCACAAATCCATACTATGATTCGCGTGTTGTGGGTAAGTATTGTGAGAAGCGTGATCCCACTCTGGCGGTTGTTGCTTACAGGAGAGGACAGTGTGATGATGAGCTCATCAATGTCACAAATAAGAACTCATTGTTCAAACTTCAGGCCAGGTTTGTACATTGTCTTCATTATTTACCCATTTTACAGGGCTTCTTTTGGTGCTTGAAGGTTATTTACCATTTCTGTTCTTTCAGATATGTGGTGGAAAGAATGGATGGTGACCTCTGGGAGAAAGTTCTCAATCCTGACAATGAGTATAGGAGGCAGCTAATTGATCAAGTGGTATCGACTGCGTTACCTGAAAGCAAAAGCCCAGAGCAAGTTTCTGCTGCTGTCAAAGCTTTCATGACTGCTGATCTTCCGCACGAGTTAATTGAGCTTCTTGAGAAGATTGTGCTCCAAAACTCTGCCTTCAGTGGGAACTTCAATCTACAAAATCTGCTAATACTCACAGCTATCAAGGCAGATCCTTCAAGAGTAATGGATTACATTAATAGGTTGGAGAACTTTGACGGACCAGCTGTAGGGGAGGTGGCTGTGGAAGCCCAACTCTATGAAGAAGCATTCGCTATCTTCAAGAAGTTTAACTTGAATGTCCAGGCCGTGAATGTCCTATTGGATAACATTCAGAGCATCGAGCGAGCTGTGGAGTTTGCTTTCCGGGTTGAAGAGGATGCTGTATGGAGCCAGGTGGCAAAGGCCCAACTCAGGGAGGGTTTAGTGAGCGAAGCAATTGAGTCATTTATCCGTGCTGATGATGCCACTGAGTTCTTAGATGTCATCCGAGCTTCAGAGAATGCTGATGTTTACAGCGACTTGGTGAGGTACCTTCTGATGGTTAGGCAGAAGACAAAGGAACCCAAGGTGGACAGTGAGCTTATCTATGCATATGCTAAAATTGATAGACTGGGTGACATTGAAGAATTCATTCTCATGCCAAATGTTGCTAATCTCCAAAGTGTTGGTGACCGTTTGTATGATGAAGCCCTCTATGAGGCTGCCAAAATCATATTTGCTTTCATTTCTAACTGGGCCAAACTGGCTTGCACGCTTGTGAAGCTAAGACAGTTCCAAGGTGCTGTAGATGCAGCTCGAAAAGCAAATAGCTCCAAGACATGGAAGGAAGTTTGTTTTGCTTGTGTTGATGCTGAGGAGTTCCGCTTGGCTCAGATATGTGGGCTTAACATCATTATACAGGTGAGATGGTCTCAATAATGTAGAACTTTTGTTTTTTTATTTGCTGCATACCTATTATTAGGGTTGTATGTCAACTTGGTTTGTGGTCCACCAAGCATGTGGGTGCGTTATCTGATGTTGCAATCTTTTGGCTTCCAATACTGCAGAGTCCTATACTTGTCATTCTTTCCCTAACCTAATTATTCTTGTGCTGAGCATCTGTTCTATTCTCTTTCTCAATACGTATTAACTTTTTAAGTTGTGACTGTTCTAGGTGGATGATTTGGAAGAAGTTAGTGATTATTACCAGAACAGAGGGTGCTTCAACGAGTTGATCAATCTTATGGAGAGTGGGCTGGGATTGGAACGTGCACATATGGGTATCTTCACTGAGTTGGGAGTTCTATATGCTAGATATCGTCCAGAGAAGCTTATGGAGCACATCAAACTGTTCTCGACACGTCTCAACATTCCTAAGCTTATACGGGCTTGTGATGAGCAGCAGCACTGGAAGGAACTCACCTATCTGTATATCCAATATGATGAGTTTGATAATGCTGCAACCACCATCATGAACCATTCACCTGAAGCATGGGATCACATGCAATTTAAAGATGTTGCAGTCAAAGTTGCAAATGTGGAGCTTTACTATAAGGCTGTACATTTCTACTTGCAGGAGCATCCTGATCTTATCAATGATTTTCTCAATGTGCTTGCACTTCGTCTGGATCATACACGTGTGGTTGACATAATGCGAAAGGTATTTATATATTATTTTGTGTTAACCAACTGGGGTTCTTTACTATGAATATTGTATCTTTGGAAGCATTAATTTGGGAGCAATTCATATTGATAATTATGATATTTTGTGTTATTTTTTCTTAATTTGGGACCAATTCTTATTGATGTATTTCTTCTTTCTGGATTCCAGGCAGGCTATCTTCACCTTGTCAAGCCATATATGGTTGCAGTTCAAAGCAACAATGTGGCTGCAGTGAATGAGGCTCTAAATGAGATATATGTTCAAGAGGAAGATTATGACAGGCTACGAGAATCAATTGATATGCATGACAACTTTGATCAGATAGGCCTTGCACAAAAGGTTGCTCAAGTTTTACTTTACCTTTTTTCCATATCTCGAAATTGAGGTTTGTATACTTATAGTACCCATGAAATATGTGTCTACAGATTGAGAAACACGAGCTTTTGGAGATGAGGCGCATTGCTGCTTACATTTATAAGAAGGCTGGTAGATGGAAGCAGTCAATTGCATTGTCTAAGAAAGACAACCTTTACAAAGATGCCATGGAAACATGTTCACAATCTGGAGATCGTGAACTTTCAGAGGAGCTGCTTGTTTATTTCATTGAGCAGGTATGAGATTCAGTAATATTTCTTCAGGATGATTGTATATAATAATATAATATTAGTGATTAAATGTGTTGAACCTCTTGGTCACCTGTATCCAGGCCCCCTCAAAAGCCTTGGGTCGCCTAGACAGCATGACAACCATGATTGAAACTGCCTGCTTTAGTTGTCATTTTTTATAAATTTGAACAGTCAAACATTGAATGTTTTTTATTGGAAGTATGGCAAATAGTTGAAGCAATAGTTCTTCCCCCCCCCCCCCCTCTCAGTGTTTAAATGAAGCATTGGGTGCTATGGTTGGTTCTTTCTTTTTTGTGTGATTTGTTGTGATTTGTGTGTGTGTGTGGTGTGGGGGGGGGGGGGGATGGTCATTCACACTTGCATATATTGCTTATTTTGTTTAACTGGTCTCTTATTTAGTCTTTCTGTTCTATTCAGCAATGTGCATTTCCATCTGTGCTAATGTTTCAGTCATGGATTTTTGTGGTTTGGATATACTATGTTCCTTGGTGACTCTATGTGGTATTTAATGTTAGATCACAGAATTTGCTTATGTTATTTAATCTTCTTAAATCACAGATACTGGTTATTTTTTAAGCAGTATTTTATTTAATCCTTCAGCAATCTATAAGATATTCCATCTGTGCCCAATGTTTTGGTCATGGGTTTTTGGTTTTGATAACCTATCTTTGCTTGCTTCCTGTGGTATTTAATCTTCTAAGATCTGATGCATGGCAACTAGTTTCATTTTACTTACTCAATTTTGTTTGAATCCCATTGCAACTATCAGAAAGATAAGAAAGAAGAGAAAAAAAAGGGGGGGAGGGTTCCAGACATGGAAACAGCCTCAAGGTTGCTTACGTTTGCCCCTGCTAGACCCTGTAGTAATTTGAGTCTCATACACTGGGTTTTCCTTTTTCTTTTTGGGTTATCTGTTCAACAAATGTAATTTAAGTTCATTATGTCTTCTTGTTTCTATTTTGTGGGAGATTTTTTCTCCTCTTGTCCAGTTTATATTAGATGCAATTTTTTCTAGTGGCAACCTAGAAGTAATTGCATATGTTGCCTAGTAAATGCATCAAAACTTTCGTTACATTTTATTTTTTGTGAGAGGTTCTTAAGGTTGTTTCTCTAAAGAACAGTGGCACAATGAAGGTTCTGCATCTTAGCATCCTCATCCATGTGAAGAAGTGATTGCCATACATAATGCACATGGTCAATGCATTTGAATGTTCTGAGGAAGTATGTAAAACTCTGGTAGTGGGTTGGATGTCGGGTGTATTTTAGTTGGAGGGAAATTGATATACTGTGGACGTAACAAAACCTAGGCCTGATCTGGAATAATTTGATTTGAAGTTACAACTGAATTTGATCCAAGATGTACCTCCTAACGCGTGTCCATTTATATTGCTCTCCTATGGAAAATTAATAGTCTTTGGTGTAAATGCAGGGAAAGAAGGAATGCTTTGCTTCATGCCTCTTTGTCTGTTATGAAGTAATCCGGCCTGACGTTGCACTTGAACTTGCATGGATGAACAATATGATCGACTTTGCCTTCCCATATCTCTTGCAGGTGATTTTTTCTGCCTTTCCATGCTTTTGCAGTACCTTGAATCAGTAAATTTATCTCATCCTCACTTTTCCGTTCAGTTTATTCGTGAGTATGCAAGCAAGGTTGATGAGCTTATAAAGGACAAGATTGAAGCTCAAATTGAAGAGAAAGCTAAAGAGAAGGAGGAGAAGGAGATGGTTAATCAGCAGGTATTGCTAAGAGAACCATTTATATTACTTTCTTCCTCTCCCTCTGCTGGAGAGGTGAAAGATTATGTGGGTTTGCTTATTTGGCCAGAAATTTTGTGATTAATAGTTTTACTTGGTCTAATTCTTTCTGGTTTCCACCACAAAAACGTCTTGCAATGTCTTCCTAGAAGATGGCCTGGGTAGTGAAAATCTGTTTGAGTTCCCATCCTTTCATGAGAGCGAGGGATGTTAATTCATTACCTTCAGTCATTACATGTTAATAGGTTGTACATACAGTGAAGGTGATTTTCTGATACGATGTATTTTCTTGTTGCAGAACATGTATGCTCAGTTGCTGCCTCTTGCTTTGCCTGCTCCACCAATGCCGGGTATGGGAGGCGGGATGGGTGGAGGCTATGGACCCCCGCCTCCAATGGGAGGCATGGGTATGCCTCCAATGCCACCTTTTGGGATGCCTGGGATGCCTCCAATGGGCTCGTATTGATATTTCAGGGCTGAGATGTAATTAGAAACAAGGAAGCTAGTAACAACAGCATGGAGCAAGGAGAAGCTAGCAATCTCTAGGATTTCCATTTTGCAGAAGTTGGTGGATGGAGTTTTCTCGAAATTTTTTTGGGGTGTGGTGAGAGAAAGGGATGTAAGAGAATTTAGTTTCAAATAAGCTTTATTTTTTTGCCCCTCGGATGTTAATTATGTATGTCTTCGGGGGGTGCATTTGTATTTCATAATATTTTTTGGTAGTAGCACAGGCATTTACCCCCCCCCCCTTTCTTTTTTGGTTGCCGCTGGGGCTGAGATTAGCATTTTGTGTTTTGGATTGGATTGATCTACGCGGCCTTGAAGAAGTTGCCCGTTATCTGTGTTTTAAGTTCATGTGAGCGGGTCTTCTCTCTTCTTTGGTGTTTTGTGGCAGGGTTGCCTGTTTATAGGTTGTTTAGATTGTTTGTTAGATGCCACTGCTACCTTTTTTATTAATGTATCTCTGATTGCTTCTTTTATAATTGGGGGGTGTCTACTTCCTCAATATGGTGGCATTATTGTTTCAATTATGCTCTCTTCTGAACCCCAACCCCATTCGCAGCCCACAGAGAAGAAAGGAAGGATAAAGAGACTGTAATCCCATTCCGATTTTATTGGAGAATTTGTTTTTGTTTACAGGTAATGTATCTGGGTATGTCATCATCTGTTTCATTGCTTGGTATATATGGTGAACCTATAATCGAGCTGTAACTAACCAGGCATCAACTTGTGGTTTTCTGGAGAACTGTTGGTGACCAGACCCACGAAGATGGTGAACCTGTGGACTGCTTTCCATGAGAGAAGAAAATAATATCCTAAATTTAAGATATTGGATATCTTCCCTTGCTTGAGAGATGCATCATGGGTGAGACAGTGAGAGTGAAGAAAATCCCACAGAATACCACATCTTTCAAGCAATAAAGTAAACGAGTATTTCTACAAAGAATAAAAAAACAGAAGGAAAAAACAAGGGCAAACGATTTCATTGGTGCAAGAAAATGAAAATACATAAATACACAGGTTTTCTTTGCAGCATTTATAAAGAAGTGCGAAACAGGAAAGCAGGAGAGAATTTGGAAGATTTCAAAGAATTGCAGTGGTGTCCGGCAATTCATGGCTATTAAGTTACCTCCTCAGGATTTTGAATAAGTCAAGTAAGGAGATAAACGTGGTTGCATTATACTCACTCATTCCCAATTTCTTAATGGGCATAACTTGATAGTAATATCTTAGGACTTTGTGTTTTTTGGGGGTAAAAGATATACATAAATCTACAACAGCAGCCAGCCCCACTCTATATACGATTTACCATTCCAACTATAAAGAAACTTATTAGGAACACAAGACAGTCAATCTGAAAAGTTGTGAAATTCCCTGCTCTTTGGTGATGTTCTCAGCACCGAGGAACCTGTAACAGGGTCTATATGTGTGACTTGTTCGGATTAGGATAGTGTCCTATTCACTGTCTAAAACTAGAAGTCAAAGGCGAAAGATCAATCATATACTTCTATTCTGTATGAAATTTATGGTGTCCGTTAGTGCAAATCATGATCCTCTTTGTGGCTTTTAGAGCTATGCTTGGCCTTATCGCCTTCTCATCCTGAATAAAGTTGGTTTCTACCAATAAAAAAAAGCTAACCCTAAAGCTATAACGGTAACTTCCCACTGGTCATAACTTTTTTTTTTTTTTTTTTTGGGTGCGAAAAGTTATTTATTTAAAAGAGAAACCACGAGGGAAATTACAGCCAATTACATCATAATACAAATACCAGTGGATGAGTGGGGAGGATGGGAGATGGGAAACTGGGGGATTGGGAAGAAGCAGCATAAGTAGCAAGTCTATCAGCAACAAAGTTTCTTTCCCTAAGAGTCTTTCCCTAAGAGTGTGAATGAAATAAACAGAATCAAAATCTAATATGTGCTTGATCTTTCAAGGAACTGATGAATGTTGCTGATTTATAAATGTTGCTGATTTATAAGGTGAATAATGGCTTCATTGTCACCTTCAAAGATTACTTTTCTGTACTTGTTGGAAATGGCTAATTGAATAGCCCCTTTTAAAGCTTCAGCTTCAGCTTGAAGTGCTGATATGTCTCCACAAGGAGAGGCGAAGCTAAGTAGGTGTTGTCCGTGGTGATCACGAGCTACACCACCAATGCCTGCTTTAGATCTGTTGTTTGCATCAATCATACATGATCCGCCACTAGTCATAACTCATAGTCCAAAGATAATACTACATTTAATTTTTTTAACCTATAAAAAGATTGACTAAAGGTAAATATATATTTTTTCCTAATGAATTCAAAGGGGTGTAACATGGTAGTTTGGAAACCTACGGAGTGCATAAATAATTCTAATGGCATCGGAGGTATTTACCCTTATATACTTGAGAACAATGGAATCAAAGAAGAAAATATGGTGTACATTGTTTTCCTTTTCAAGCCAAACATAATCCCCCAAGAAAATTTATTCATGAATGTCATGATAATTGGAATCATTGTTTGTTTTTTTTTTTTTGGTACAAAGGAGCTATATTAAGCCGGGGATAAGGATATTAATATGCCTCAGCGAGAGTCGAACCCACGACCTCTTCACTAAGAAGTGTTGGTTTCAACCAACTAGAACAGCTTTGCATTGGCGGAATCATTGTTCAATCAATGGGAATTAGGAGTATCAATGGGCTAACAACTTTGCATTGGCGGAATCATTGTTCAATCAATGGGAATTAGGAGTATCAATGGGCTAGGTTGTAGTGATCTAGTCTAAACCTCCGGACTTTGAATGCGCAGGATCGTCAAGCCTGCCGTCAGATTAGAATTTTGGTCAAAATTTTTATCTTGACCATTGAAATTCAATAGTCGAAATTCAATTTTGATCGAGATTTCAAATCTGACGGTCCAAAATCTCGGCTTGACAGGAAATTATAAGAACCCCAAACCCAAACTCTACCTCCCAAGTTTCTTCTAAACCTAGCCACCTTCATGTAACTAATAGGGTTTTAGGTTAGCCTTGATTTACCCAATTAGATACTTGATTAAATAGTTAAATTTAACTGTGATCCCTGGCTGACAGAGCTTAGGAACCGTTCTATCTGCCCAAGAGAAAGAGCTTTGAGACCAAGACTTATTGGGTTGGTGGTGTGACCAATACAAACTCATATCTTGAAGCTTATAGGAGAGGAATATAAGAGGGGAAGAACAACAAATTAGAAGATGGGGGAAGAAGAAATGCAAAGAGGAGAGTAGAGAAATGGGGAAGAATATTCATCATTCCTTTCATTGCCATCACTAATACATTTATAATTTTTATATGGTAAGACTCCTATTCTAATGACCATACCAAACTTCACTAACCATGGCCTATTTCCGACCGTTGACATTCCAACCCACATTCCCTTGCAATAAGCCCTACCCTTACCAACAGTGACCGTTATCTACCAAAGACAGCATATGGAACTTTTTGTAATCTCAAGGGTTGCAGTGGTAATTTCAAAAACTTGAGGATTCAGATTTGCATTTCGATAAAATTCAAGGATCCAGATCGAAGAACCCCCTGTTTTTTGAAAAAATTCTTCAACAGTAGTCGTGCTTCAGGCTTCAAACGTATTTTCGGTGGAAATTTCAGGCTTCAAATGCATCTCCCTGTATGGACCTGAAAAAAAAGCATATTCCCACCATTCGAGTTCTAAGTGAGCAAATCTGGAAGCAAACTAATTAGAAAAACGAAAGAGAAACCAAAAAGAACTTCCTATTTCTTCCTGTTTGAAGATTTTCTGACGCTCTTTTGTAATCGATGGAGAATCACTTGAGCAGGTTAATGGCTTTCGGGGTTTCTGTGTTGTGTTGGCTAATGTTTTATGCCCTTGCTCTGGGATTTCTTTTGCCTTTCATGTTAAGTGGAAGGAAAAACAGGAAAAGAGCCGTGGGTTTTTTCCACCCATACACAAATGATGGTGGAGGTGGAGAGCGGGTTCTATGGTGTGCAGTTAAAGCAATCCAAGAGGAGTATCCTAGTCTTGATTGTGTTATCTATACTGGAGATTTCGATGCTTCTCCACAAAGCTTGATGGACCGAGCCACCGATCGATTTGGGGTTAAGCTTCTTTTCCCTCCTCAGGTAGCTCTGGCAAAAATTATGGATGTCTTTCGTTTCACTTTCTTATTCGCATTCTGTGAAACTGATTTTCCCCTTAAATAATCAGAATATCTAGTTTTATTTATGTTCATGTTTACTCAGATGACAATCCGGCTAGGTTTGATTTGGTCTATTGTTATGGTGGGTCATTAATAGTTCACATTCTCTGTCAATTGGGTTTTAAGAAGTGAAGATTAGTAGGTTCCTGATAATTTAGCAAGCAACTTTGCGTAAAATTGGCATTATTATTTTCTGAACAAAATTAAGGAAGGAGGAAATGACACTATTCATTCGGGAGGATGGAGGAGAAAACCTGAGAATATTTCTGGTTCACAATTCTCTTTTTATTCGATCTCTTTGGTAAATCTGCAGAAAACTATAGTTATAAATGACTACTGTACATTTTACCCCCAAAAAAAAGACTACTGTACATGGAAATATGGAACTGGGATTCAACTCAAGTTAGGCTTATATCATGAAAATTCATCTTCGAGAAAATAACAGACAACTAAACCCAAAAGATTGAATTGGCAAAAGAAAGCCAGAAATATATTTTTCTACTGAATTTCCTTTTCTCTTCCCCCTTTCCCACTCCTCTTTGGTCGGCTTGACAGTTCAGCAAAGGGGAGTAATATTTGAGAAAGAAGTGAAGATTATGATATGTTGGGCTGATAGATTGTTAAAAAGGTGATACATATTTGGGGTTAAAGGGATGGGATTTGATGGTTAGGCAGTCTGTTGAGGCAAATATTTCCCCAAAAGTTTGCAAAACCTAGGAAGAATTAGTGTTCAAAGTGTTGGATATTATGTTTATAGCAGCCTTCACTATGCATTAAATAACACAGAAATAGCAGACTTCCCACTCCTCTCTCTCTATACACAGTGCAGCCTCCAAGGGGGCTGAGATCCTTCCTTTCCTCATCTATATATAGCATTTTCTATTCGTACTAAAAGAATGGCAGCTGTGATGATGCAGGCAAACTGATAAGCCAGCATGTATATCCCCTAAAGCTAGGTTTTCTAATCAACAGAGAGCTAAAAACAGTTGGGATTCAAATCAGATTTAAATAGCCAACATGAGATATAAGTGCATCATCCTCTATTTGATTTCAGAGATTGAGAAAGTAAAGTAAATGTTATCATGAAGCTTCTGGATAGTTGTGAGGTGTTTCATATATGTTCAACTTTTCTCAGTTTTCTTATGCAAATCAAGTTTTTTCATGGTTGGGGAGAGAGGATGATAGATAAAGAGAAATTATTGGAACAAGCCTACTTATGTTCATGACTTTAGGTAGATCCTAATAATGAGAAGAGGAGATGAATGTTGCTGGCTGTTCTCAAAATAAGAATATATTACTTGAAGTTAAATGAAGTAGGAGTAACAGAAGCTTGGAGATCAAACAACTTGAATATTCAATGCTAGAACTCAAATTCCAATCAAATATGTAATCTGATTCTTCCACGACATGGATTGCGAAACCATTTTGAGTGGCTGATAGAAAACAAACCAAGTCTGATGTGAAAGACCTCTTGAAGTTGCAGAGAATCACCTTAAAGAACCAGCAGAAGAAAGAGAAGAATAGGAGATTGGGGTGATCGAGTATCGGAGTATGATGTTGGGATAGATAATGGAAATCTTAAAGTCCCGTTCACAATTCCATTAAGTGCAATTCTGTATTCATTTAATCATAGGTGACTCTCAAGAGCTGTTAGATAAATATCTAGCCTAGTGGCTGAACAGAAAAGAAATAGAAACTCAAAGTCTAATTAGGAGTCTCAACAAGACCAGGATTCCATAGAAGAAGCTAGAGTCTAAATTATGATTCAAAATAGAACTAGGACTCAACTTTGTATAAAGATTCCCTAGTAGGATTCACTGTTAAATCCTCAGTAGGATTAGAACTCAAACTAAGACTCGAATAAATAAATAAAAATTTAAATTCTCCTTAACTACTCCCGTGATTTAGTTGCTGATGTAGAGGGAATCCTACACCTTTACTATTGATAGTGTAGGAATTCCCTACTCCAGTGGGTGGTTTTAGACATCCAAACTGTATCAACCATGTAATGGAAGCTACCCTTCTTGCTCCAACATTAGTAACATTCAGAAATAAAATATTAAAAACAAAAAATTGAGGAAGTATCAATCTGACAAGAGTTGGATTGAACCAC
Source organism: Hakea prostrata (assembly GCF_041222555.1). Classification (NCBI taxonomy): domain Eukaryota; kingdom Viridiplantae; phylum Streptophyta; class Magnoliopsida; order Proteales; family Proteaceae; genus Hakea; species Hakea prostrata. Next base: position 36,712,488 of record NC_142607.1, read on the forward strand.
AAATCAACATATGAATTGATTCTGACATGGAGAGCATGTCCAGAGAGTTTGACCTGCAACCAAGCACATCCATGGTGGTCAAGTGGGTTGTAACTTGTAAGGAATAGTTTTTCGTCGTTGCTTGTGCTGGGAACCAACCCCACGCAGTGAGGAGCATTGGGCATGGTTGAAGGACTTTTCTGTTTTTTAATTAGGGTTTCTACATTCATCCATCAATTGGACTATTTGTTTTTACTGCTTAGTGCAAATGTGATTGATTCTATCTGTTTGCTTCTTTTGGTCTTTTACCATCTCACTGTATCTGTATGCAATTGCTGATGGTCAGGTGGTGCATTTGCATAAGAGGAAGTGGATTGAGGAGGGTACCTACCCACATTTCACCATGATTGGGCAAAGTCTTGGTTCAGTTTATCTAGCATGGGAGGCACTGAATAAATTTACACCTTGGTTTTATCTGGATACTAGTGGATATGCATTTACATATCCACTTGCCCGGATGTTTGGGTGCAAAGTTGTTAGCTATACACATTACCCTACAATCAGTTCAGACATGGTTTCTCGTGTACAGCAACGGAATTCGATGTATAATAACAATTCTTTGATTGCACAGAGGTATTGCTGCTCCACAATTTATTTTATTTTGTTTTATTTCTGGGAATTTCTAAGTCAAGGGGATGAAATGGGTTTGGCTTATATGTATTTGGTTCCAACATTCTGTCCAGTTATTGACTTAATTCAATTTTTAGCATTCTAGCTATTGTGGGCAAAATTGGTACAAATTTGAAATTTAAAGAGAGTTTTTTTTGTCTCTGCAATAATTTAGTATTATCTTTATGGTTAGTCATGCTCTTTGCTGCTGGTGACAAGTTGTGGGTACATTTTTACTTTGCTACGTCGTTTTCATTCTGACGTTGCTTCTAAGGATTCCTTATCTTGTAACAGCATTTGGCTTTCTCGATGCAAGGTCATCTATTACACATTCTTCAGCTGCATGTATGGAATTGTGGGTTCACATGCACACCTTGCAATGGTCAACTCGTCATGGACACTGTCACATATAGAGAAACTGTGGAAAATCTCAAACCGTATTAAGAGAGTCTACCCCCCATGTGATACTTCAGGTCTTCAGGTTTGTTTAGTTACTTTCTTATGTTAAGAAAATGCCATGATCCCTGTTACCTTATTTGATTCTGGTAATAATGCATCAATTGGAAAATTTCCAAGTTCAATATATTTTTCTATCCATTGAAGTTGTTCTAAAAACAATTATTCTGAAAGAAGGAATTTTTATTTTTCTTATTGGTTGTTAGATTGAATCTAGACATCAGTGAATTGGCAGCAGGCTCAGATATTGACATTCCTTGGTTGGGGGCCTTTTTTTCATTTTCCCTTTTTATGTTCCTTTGTTGAACCTATTTATATTAAATAGATTAGGGTGTTCTAACCTATGGTTGAACTCCCAGAGTTGCAGCCTCTGTTGCTCTCTTCGTCTTTTCATATTTATTTACGTAGTACCAGAGTTAGATCATCAAGGACTGCTACAAGGCTCTACCTCTTATTCTCCTTTTTCACTATTGGTTCTTCATCTCATTACTGGTGAATAATCCATAGTGGTTTGATGCTTCTGTTCGATTTTGTTTGAAGGTTGCAGCACCCAATGCTGTCTTTGGGACTTCCTGGATACTAGTTAATGTTTCAGATTGAGAACTAGTCTTCTCTCTGGAAAGCACAGTCATTTATGTTTGAAGACCTTTATATTGATTAAGTTTGGATTGGTTTTCTGGATAAACATTGTCTTGGCTGTTTGAGATCATGAGGTGTGGCTTTTCTTTCTGGGTCTTCTCTGGACCTTTTTCCTTGAAGTTCTTTAGTTAGTTTTTTATTCTGCATTTTCTAGAGAGATTTTGTTTCTGAAATTATTCGTGGATTTTTTTCCCTGCACTGGTGAAAACCACCATTTTGCAATTTTTCTGGGTTGAATTTATTTCTGAACTTTTTTATGACCAAGACTGAATCTGCTGAGATGGGTGAAGAGAAAGTATAGTACCAAGGTAATATCCTCTTGTTACCATGGTCTTGTTGAAAAGAAGTTAAAAGATTCTATTAATTTTCAAGATTGGAAACACATTGTCACTTTGGTTTTGACTGGTCAAGGACAATTAAAACGCCTGTCACAGTCTCTGCTGGATGGTGATCCATCTTGGGATATAATTGATGCATGAATTTTAGGATAGCTTTTGAACAATATGGAGCATCTGATAGTGCACTTGATTACTCATCCATATTGTGAAAGACTTGTGAATTTATCTAAATATACTGTTTCTGGTGAGATTTTCTCTCCATTCTAATGTTTGCAATGTGTGTTCCTGTTCACGGTTCTACTAAAGTTGCGACAAAGGAGAAGAAACATTATTCTCTCTTGCTATTTAAGGATAGGTCTTTGTAATTATGGAAAGATTTTTATTTCTAAATTGATTTTCTTTTTCTCCAATTGCTATGATTATTCTATAATCGTTTTTCTTTTGAGCAAGCTATTGTACTATAATGCCACCTGATGTTAGCTGAGGTTAAACAACAAATCTAATGTCTCCAATTAAGAAATTGATAGCTGAGAGATCTGTCTCCAATTAAGAAATTGATAGCTGAGAGATCTGTTGAATTATGTTGGGAAGATTTGATATTCAATCTCAGTTAAACATAATTGGAAAAGAAAAATCCAGATTTGATTGTGGAAGATAACAGAGATAAATTTCTAATAAGGAAATCAAAATCTAAATGCTTCAGGAGCCGATGGGACAAACAAACAGAGAAAATGCGTGAGATAAAAAATGGATATCAATGGGAAGAAATATAAGGGAGAAAAGAGGGAAGGAGAGAGGATATCTGGGGGTGGAGGGAGAGGAGAAAGAGAAAGAGAAAAATCTCCAGCCACAGAAAGACAGAGAGGCCATTTAGGCGAATCCGCTACCAAAGACTTCAGCACAAGCAGAGTCCCTTGGGGGGGGGGGGGTTTCCTACCCCAGGCTACAACTGTGGTCTACCAACCATCCGCCCCTACAAAGAGGCCATTATTCAATCTTTTACCCAAAAATCATATAGACTCACTATGCTAAATTTCCTAATAATTAGGACTCTTGAACAACTAGAACTTTAGAATCGAAGATTTCCTGATGTTGCAGACGCTGCACTGAAATAGGCTTGCTCCATTCAGAAGGATTGGTCATATGCATGTTGAGCCTTTAATCCCATCATCCCATAGTTATTGTTCTAGACGTCTTTGTGACTTATACGTTGTCTGCAACAACTTTTTTTATGTTGTAGTGTGTTACAACTTATTCGTCACTCCTCCCCATGGTTATCATGGGAAGAGTGTTCTGTTTGTGCTTTTCTTTTCCTAGTATATTTCAGGAGCTAGGCTAATGCCCATCAGATGAAGGAAAATTTGGGGCTTCTTTTTACGTTACAAAACTTTAAGAAAAAACACTCTCAAGCTGCAGCTCTGCAACTTTCTCTTCTCCAAGAAGATGTTCTGCTTGTGTTTGATCTAGGCTGGCAGGATGGTTGTTTGATTCAATCTACACCTTGCGGTGTGAAGACCTGGTTTCTTGTTTGAAGCTTTTTCATGTCCTAGTGAAAGATTCATTTTTTGTCCAATTTTCTCAATCAAACAATCTGCTGTTAATGATTAATGAATTCTGCAACAACAATGAGTTTGATTCATCACAACCCTAACTCTTCTTCTCCTAATCCTTGTCCTCTAAACCACGAAGCTTAACATCTCCTCCATCTTTGAATCACATTCCCAAGACTTAAATTCATCATAGACCAAAACAGCCAATCCCTCCCTATATGGATTGAGACTCTCCTTCTGTAGGAGACTTGATCCAAGCTGTTCCCAAAATTGACCATTCAAAGCACTACTTTCCATCATCTTCCTCTTTTCAAAAACCCAAACCTAACTGTAAGCAGTGCTGCTGAGTTCACTCTGTTGTACTTACCTCCATCAAAACTTAACACGACCTTCACTGGGGGACTCCTCAACATCAACTAATCTAAATCCTACCATCAAACCCTTGGTCCTACCAAACCCATCCCTAGTGTGAACATGAAATCCTGTTGCAACCTAGCTGAGATTATGTGTGTGTGGCAGATCCTGGTTATTGGCTTCTATTTGGCAGTAGTTAATTGTTCAACAGCTAGTCTCTCAACCAACACACACCACCAGCATGTGCCCACCAAACCTTATTTCTTTACTTAATCCCTAAAACCTTTTGGATCCTAATTTTGGGCTTATAAAATGGGCCCCATTACATTAATAAACACAAAAGTAAGTCCAGGACATGTAGAAATGAGAATTCCACCATGAGACAAAATAAAGTATTTCAAGGACTAGTTGGCTTCATTGAATACTTGCAACTACATCAAATTCTGATGTTGGGAAAATTGTACTCAAGTTTATTAAATGGGAGAATCAAGACGACAGGATTGGCATCCATGATCCTTGGTTTTGTTGGTACAGTGATTCTCATGACAAAAATCAGCATCAATCATCTTCTTCACATGCTAGATTTGTGGAAGGTGGGGAATATCAATTGTCTAAATTGCTACAAATTGTATTTCTTCGATTGCTATCATCTATTGGTGATCATTGAGCTCTGCTGCCTTCGATCTTATTCCTTTGCTGAATCTTCTGTCAATGCCCGAAACACTTCGCCACTGAGGTGTATAGTATCACTGGCAACCTCTCTAATCCATGTTATGAAGTCTATTCATGAATTGCTTCATTTTTTTCTCTCAATACGACATTGAACCACAATATTTCAAGATTCAAACAATCAAAATCAATTGACATAGGATTTTTGGCCTGACACCAGTTGAGACTGGGAAACTAGTCTGATAGGCCATATTTCAAGATTCAAACAATCAAAATCAATTGACATAGGATTTTTGGCCTGACACCAGTTGAGACTGGGAAACTAGTCTGATAGGCCATATTTCAAGATTCAAACAATCAAAATCAATTGACATAGGATTTTTGGCCTGACACCAGTTGAGACTGGGAAACTAGTCTGATAGGCCCAATCAATCAAGAGATTAAATGTTGAGAAGAACGGTTGGATTATGTAGATCTGACCTTAGATCTAATGATGTATTGGGTTCTAATGAGAACTCAAAAATAAATAGTGACTGGAGGAGTCAATGAGCTGAACAAGGGACACATTATGTGATAAAAATGTATGAATCGATGGGACTGAAGTATGGAGAAAGAAGGAAAGAGAGAGTCCTGATAGGCTATTACCAAGCAAACAGTTCAACCCCCGTTGTCAAAAATTGTTAAAAAGTGGGTGGGCCTGGTGCAAGTGTAAAGTTGCTCCGTGTTGTCCAAGCGGTCATGTATTCGAGTTCGGAAACAACGGCCTCTCTGCAAAGTGGTACGGGTGCTTATATTATAACTCTCCCTGGACCCTGCAGTGGCAAGAGTGTTGTCATTTGTTATGCTGTTTTTATAGAAATAGAAAAACTCAAATTAGTTATGCTAGACTTCCTAATAATCAGGAATCTTGAACAGCTAGGAATTCTTAAAATTCTAGATTTCCTAAGCTAAGTCATTGGTTCACAACTAGTCTCTTATGCAACTTGGGTTTCCCTTTTGGTTTGCCTATGTGATAGAAGATGCATGGCATTTGAGATCCTGGGTAGGCACTTGTTTAGTCTAAATCGCATTATGATATATATATATATTTTTTATAGTAGTTAGATAACTTATATATTTTCTAAAATCAAAACCAAGCCTCATCAAGTCATCCAAAATAAACCTGATCAAGTCTTCAGAAACAATATTAATCCACATCAAGTCATTAAAAATCAACATTAAGCCGCCTGAAGACCTCACATATTTAATATTAAGCCACATCAAGTTATCAAAAGTCAACATAGAAATAAAGGACGATAGAACTAAATAAGCAAGCTATAGGAAGTTTGGAACAATCAAAAGATTTGTTGGTTTATATGTTCTTGGAATTGGTCGTTTTCAGATTTTCCTGGTTTTATTCTTGATTTATATTGTTTTTAAAAAAATATGTTCTTACCAAATAGGAAATAAGATGCCCTTGAATTGTAGAAATGTTCTTGTTCTCTAAGAAATTTGATTGATTAAATGATTTTATTTTTGTAGAGGCTTTTTGTATTAGTTAGGGCACAAAACCAGCTTTCCGATGCTTAAATCTGATTTACATTGGAGTTATGTTCTGGTTAAACCTCGTTTTGTGCGGATGAATGCTGTCAAAGCTCTCTATAAAAATATCCTTTAGATATCATTACATTTTATGGCACTTTTGGTTTTTAGCAATTTTTGTTCTACATATTAAGATTTATGGAGATTTTTTGAGTGGAAACCGTGGGATCATAATGTTGAAAATTTTACCTGTTGCCAAAAACCCCAATTTGTGTTGTTGAATTGGGGGTTGTACTTTTTATCCTTTTGGAATTAATATATTTATGTTATTTTTAATATCATATGGATTAGTATTTAGTATTAGTACAAAAATAAAGAACAAGGTTGATTTGGTTGATGCCATTTTGCAGCTGTGTCTAAAGCCAAAATTCTGACTTAAATCGAGCTCATAAGGAAAAATCCTTGATGTCAGTCTCGGATACATATGGTAAAGCCATTTTAGCATTGAATCTGCTTGGTTGAGCTCATAAGAGGAACTTCTTAAATTAGAAGCTAAACTGACTTTTAAAACTAGTCCGTGCAAATTAGAAATTAATAATTACAGAAACTACAAAGGCTGCAGGGTTGGTAACTAAACTGCAGTCGAACTTTGCATGTGGGTGCCACCAAGGCAAAAGTACTGGCTGTTACACCGTTCACGTGAACATTGTTTTGGCCTATTGCTCTTCATGTTTTGTCATGCTTCAAAGGATGAGGTGATAAGAGCGAAATCAGGGATAGTATAGCAACTAAAAACAAAATAGGAAACATAAAAAGTAACCTTGAGAGGAGGGCTTTACTTGGAAGAACTGTGTAATAGAAGTTTAAAAGGAATAAAGGAGGGGAGTGTTATTATGGTAATAAGTAATTACTAGGAAATAGAAGAAGAAAAGAAAAAGAGGAAGTGGAGTCAATTAATGCTAGGGCATAGGTATTGAGCAATCATAACAAGGAAAACAGAAGGGGTTGGGGTAACGAGTTGCCGACAGACGACTTACTGTAGAGGATTCTGAAACTTCTGGGAAACTTGTGGGAAAAATGGCGGAGGTATTAGGTCAGGAGATGGAGTCGGACGATGCTAGAAACTTTATTGCTAATCGAGGGTGGGGCATCAACCAGGTACGTAGCTTGTTTTCCCCCTCATGCTGGCACTGTGTCTCTGTTCTCTTCTTCCTTCCTTTTAATCTCTTTTACTGGTTGCTGGCGGAACAAGAGCAGTACTGCCAAGGAAGTACTTGTGTAAAAATACAGGCGGTGTGAATTGAGGCGATCGGCTAGGGTTGGGTTTCAGCGTGACTCCGGAGATGGAAATGTTGCTGCAGAAAAGGAGTGGGGTTGGCTCCAGTAGTTTTATTGTATTTATTTAATTTTTTTTGGAGGAGAAGGGGGTGGGGAACGACGGGGATGGAAGAGTCTAATAGAGAGTTTGGTTTCAATTTGGCTCCTTCGACTTTGGCAGACTTTTTTTTTTTCTTCTTCTTCTTTGAGCAGAAGAACATAAATAAGTTAGCGATGGGAATGAGAGGTTGATTTTCTTTTTGATTTGGGACGGGTTGTGTTGTGTGTGAAAGGACTGAAGGAGTTGAATCCATTGGCTCTGATGCCAAATTGGTGGTGGGGGCCTGGATAGAGATGGGAATATCGGAGAAAATACAGGAGACAGAGGATTAAGGGAAGGGGGAAAAATGAGATAGGCGAAAAACAGTTTACATGAAAAGAAGTGGGAGCGGTGAGAAGAGAGAGCACATACACATATACGCACTTCATTTTATTATAACCTGAATAATAAACGATGATAACATCATTAGGAGATGATAAATGAAGAGACTCCTAACCCAAATAATCCTAAACATCTTTTATAGCTCAAATGAGACTGATTAGGCGTGATAATATAAATGAATGAAGAAATGGGTCATTTGGGTTGCCACCAAGGGTTGCCACCAATGAAAGTAAAAGCTGGTCAATGTTCAAGCCAGGTACAAGAATTCCAGGCACACATAACTGCTGGATTAAACCGCGTCCAACGAAAGAAAGGAAAAGCCTATTAATGACCCAGGTCTCCTTCGTCCAAGCCTTTATAAAATCTTCCTTGGAGGAAGATATCTATTCCCAGAAACCAAGAATCCGATTAGCTCCAACTACATGATTGTTATGAATACCAATTATATTTGCAAAAGAGAAAGGGAAGAGACTGACAACCTAGGAATTGAGTATTTGCATCTCTTCCAGAATGTGTAGGAAGTTACCTAATGTAAGGAACAAAGAAGACGATGGAGGATGAAGGTTGTAGAGCGAGAAGAGAAGAAACAAGAACAGAGAATGGTGAGATGTTGTGTCATGTTCCTCTCTTTACCACAGTCACACATATTGATTACTGACACAAGGGCAGAACATTGCCCCCATGCTAATGTAAGATAGAGACGGAAGGTAAAAGATCAAACACTACATCAAGTCACAACATGGAAGGCACTTGCCTAAATTACCCTTTGGAACTAAGATCTCTAACAAAATGATGATGAATGGAGTTCTCTTTTTCATCAAGAGATGAAAAAATTCCCATCATTGTTAACATGGTAGTTAAGCTTTAAGTGCAGTTCTCAAAAGAACAAGATCTTGTTCTGAGCCTGGCCCACGGCAGGTTGATGCACTTCCCGGAATAAGCTTGGTCTCTGTTCCAGGTCTTGTAACAAAGCTGTGTATCAAACACATTGGGTGATATACAAAAACACAGATGATTTTTGTTGCTTTGCTACTTTATAGATGGCTATGTCACTGGCCTCTGTCCAGCTGTGTGACCTATTTGCTCTATTTATCTATATCTTACATTATATCCTCTAATCATTCTACGTTTCCTCTTTTACATTAAGGCTGAGTCGAATACTTTTCATGTGCTGTGGTTTATGTAGGTGCTTCCACTGGAAAGGCCTGTTGATATCCCAAAAATCATCTCTGTAGCCCAATTTCGTCCAGAGAAGGTAGGTATTATTGCTAAATGTCTTAAGAGTTTGTGTACATTGTTTTCATCCACCAGTTTTCACTTGCTCACCAGATGGCAAACAAATGTGGGTGTAAAATACGACTTCTTGCCGGTCAAATTTCAGCCCAAAACACAGCATGGGAAGTGGTTAAAAAGTGAGTGAAAAGTTTCACACAGTCACAAGAATGCCATTCCACTATTTTACATTCTTTGTTACTTTAAACTCACTTTCATTAGGCACTTCCTGTACTTGTTTTAAACTCGGCCTTGACCGGTAAGATTTGTGTAATGTTCCTGGACCTGTCAATTTTGCCATGTGGCAAGCTGCATCTGGAGTCCAATTCAAATTGTGACATTTGACAACCTCCTTTTTTGTAGTTTTGATAATTGTTGAAGTGTAGTTTTCTTTAATCCAATTGAACTTGGTTTTGAAAATCCAGGCTCATACTCTGCAACTTGAGGCATTCGCTCTTGCCATCAGAAACCTAGATACAGATTCGCACATGCCAAAGCTCCAGTTTGTAGGTAGCTGCAGGAATGAGGCGGATGAAGAAAGACTGCAAAAACTTAAAGACAAAGCTGTTGAATTGAAGGTGGAGCAGTATGTGGAATTCCACAAGAATGTGATGTACAGGTGTGTTTTCCATACTTCCTTCCTGCCTTCTTTTAACATTTCATGAGAGGCCCTATCGTTGGTGCTGGTTCTCTTCATTGTTGAAAGCCCTTTTTGGATGAATAAAAAATATATTAAACGAAAGAAAACAAGAGAACAAGGCCTTTAAGCAGAAGGCCGAAAAGGAGAATTAAGACCCCAGGAGACAACAATAAGTCTGTTCCTTAGGGTATCATCAACAAGGGAATGGGGAGTAGCTAACAATCTAGAAGAAACATCAAAATAGATGGCATTCCAAATCCTGTCTATAGAGCGGGATCTGGATGTCCATCTCCGAAGATTGCGCTCCCATCATAGGTGATGGATCAAGGCACAGTACACTAGATTATCAATCCGATCACAAATGGAAGAACCTGAAAAGTTTCTCAAAATCCAAGACCAATCTCAAAAAAATCCATAGGATTGCCTCGAATGGGACCAAATGGAAGTTAGGGCTTTTTTCCAGATAGATCTGGAGAAAGGGCAAGAAAAGTTGAAACTATAACTATGGAGCTTTCGTAGGCTTTAAAATTTCCCCAAGTAAATATTGGTAGCATCATGAGCAGCATTGAGGGTAAAAGCAGTACAGTGAGGAGTTTCTAGTGAAGAGAAAGTAGTTGAAAGCAATGAGAGTAAGAGCAAGAGCAGATTGCCATGCATCCCCTATTTCTGATAAGCAGGGAATGGTCCACTGGAATCGCAATAATGTACCCCTACAAAGAGATTCTTTATATTTGTTTGTTTTATTATTGATTACATCCTCTTTTTTCTTTTTTAGGCTGACATTAATGAAATACTACTCTTTTTAGTTCTCCTTGTTCTGTTGATTACCTTATTTCATGCATTCTTTGCCAACCATTACCATTTGTTATCAATTCAGAAGCCATACTGACCTATTTAATTTTTGCATCAACAGGGACTTGGTAAGACTTCTAGGAGGTGCCATTGCTGGGATCCATTCTATGACAGATGAGCACTTTGGCATTTGTGTTGTAGAATACATGGCTGCAGGTGCAATCCCAATTGGTGAGTGACTGAATGTTAGGTGGATTCTTCTATTAATCAGCTTTCTGCATCACTCTTTTCTTGTTTTACCTTTCTCTAGACTTAAGAATCATTTTCTGCATCAACAATGTTATATCAATTTTCCCCACCCTATGCAGCTCATAATTCAGCAGGGCCAAAGATGGACATTGTTTTAGAAGAAGATGGGAAACAGACTGGATTTCTTGCCCTTAGTGTGGAAGAGTATGCAGATGCCATAATCAGCCTTCTGCAGATGCCGGAAGCTGAAAGACTTGAGATGGCAGCTGCCACAAGGAAGCGTGCAGCCAAGTATTCAGAGAAAAGGTTTTATGAAGATTTCAAGGCGGCCATCCATCCAACTTTCTCACAAACATTAAGATAGTAGTAGATATTGCTGTATACCAATCTTCAATGAATAACACTGGGCAGAGTATGATTTGGTTAGTTGATCCCAGCCCCTCACTTTTTTTGTATAGTTCTTGAAAATTTTGTTCAGGGTTAACTTAAGACTGAAAAAGAGGCATTGACATTCCTGATGAGGTTCAGTTTTTGAATGAATTGAACTCATGTTTGCGTAAAACTCGTTTTGTATGCTAGCATCCAAAATACACATTACATTAGCTCTTGACACTCCTCAAAAGCTAGAGAGCAGATGACCATGCCATACTTTAGGGCCTTTTTTTATATCAATTATCATTCTCTATTTTGCGTATTTTTAAAAGAAAATTAATATAATAATCCATTTGGGGCAAAAATGAAAATGATTTGCGACTTTTGTCCAAAATAAATTATGGAATGAAAAATAGATTTGGTATGTAAAAGAAAATTTTGTTAGAAAATGATAATGAAAGTTGATACAAAAAAGGCCCTATTAATCAAATTATTAATAATTAATTAATTAAAAAATACATCAAACAAAATATTAGGTGGATGATTTTTGAATAAAATATGAGCTAGGGGTGTCAAAACCTAACCCGAACCGAACCTACCCGAACCGAAGCTTAATGGGCTGTGTTTGGGCTGAACAACCTCAGCCCGCAATGGTTCGGGCTGGCCTGGGCCAACCCATGTGTGGCCCGTTTGGCTCGAAACCAGCCCAAACCCGAACCAGCCCATTAAACCCGATATAAGGAAATAAAATAACTTAAATTTAAATGTAAAAAACAAGAAAAACCCCCAAATATCCATTTATTTTCCTTAATTGTTTTACTTTGGAATGTGCAAACAACAAGCTTGTCAAAGCCTTCGCCATTTGGAAGATGGGCTTAGTAAATATTTAGCAAGTGTATTATCATTTAAAAATCTTTTAATGCTTTATTTTGATCCATTTTTACAAGTGTCAAGAAGGGAGAGGAAAATAAGCAGAGACAACCCACTAAATTCATCAAGATGCCAACTTTTTTTTGTATATTAGTTCTATAAGTTTCATTTCTTTGTAAAAAAAAAGTTTTTGGTTTTGAACACCCAACACAAAAGACTTGGAGATAACTTAATATTTAAATGTGTTCACATAATATTGATAAATTTCACATTTCAACAAGGTACTCAAAACACACTGTTAGTAAACCCGAACCCAAACCGTTAGTAAATCAATTCTAAACCGTTAGCCCAAACTGTTAGTTAGCCCGAACCCAAACCGCACCGGCCCGAAACTCGTTATTTTCTTAATGGGCCGTGTTTGGGCTGAGTGTTTTTCAGCCCGAAACCGTTAGGCCCGGCCCGGAACCGGCCCAACCCGAACCGTTGACACCCCTAATATGAGCGTTGAAAGAAAATAATGTCACATGCATGGAAAGTTATTTCAGCGGTTTCGCCCCCTGGCGAAATGAAACGAGGGGGCGAAACGATATTTACAAATCGGCGATATCTGGCGAGATATCGCGATATTTCGAAAAAAAATCCATTTTTTTAGTTTTTTTTGTGTGATTTTTATACTATTTCTTGCACTTTTTAGGCGATTTCTCTCGCGATTCTATCACAATGATTCAAGACTCAAAAGTTAATGTGCTAAATGTAATTGGGAGGAGAATCTACATAGAATAACTTATAAATAGGAAAACTTTTTATAGCAAAATCTTCAAGATTAATGGGCAATCTTACCAACTATATTTTAGTGATCTAGTTCTCAAAAGTCAACATGCCAAATGTGGTTAGGGAAGAGTATATACATGAAATAATTTATGGAAACAATTTAAATTATGGAGAGATTTTGTAATAGAATCGTCGGTTAATCATTCCGACTATATCCAAATGATTTAGGCCTTAGAAGGTAAAACGTTAAATGTGGCTAGGCAGGAGATTTAAATGGAAATATTTATTAAGAAATAATTTAAATTATCAAAGTCAACATGCCAAATGTGATTAGGGAAGAGTGTATACATGAAATAATTTATGGAAATAATTTAAATTATTAATGAATCTTATAAAAGAATCTTCAGAGTGATTTTGATTTGATAATCGTTCCAATTATGTCCTAATGATGTAGGCCTCATAAGGTAACATATTAAATGTGACTACGTAAAAGAATTTAAATGGAATAATTTTTAGGAAATAATTCAAATTTACCACATATTTGCATCAGATTAGGATAGGCATCAAATTTACCAAAATTATTGAGTAAAAATACTCAAAAAAATTAGGGGCGAAAATTTCTATATGGGGGTCGAAATATCGCCGATATATCGGTGAACTCGGCGATATTTCGCCAGTTAAGCACCACCCAGCGAAATTTCCGAAACTTTGTTCCATGGTCACATGTTCATCATTTATCTTAATAGGCTTCTATGATTTGTTTTGTAATTTTCTTTTGATATGTTTTTCATCTAATTGATCTATGTGGCCTATCACATGATAATGTTTAAGACATCATCATCACTATCATTGTTTTTAAATTCATCACAAAGCTCTCCCTTCTCAACTTATTCAAAAAGTCAATCTAAAGTCACTTGATTTCTAATAAAGTTATGTAGAATATCATAAGCAATAACTATCAAAACATGGGTTTTGAACTTATATGGTGGTATTGTCTTTAAAATAGGGAAGCGTTTCTTCATGACCTCAAACGATCTTTCCATAACAGTTCTCAATGAAGAATGCGTAAACAGGGGCGGAGCCAAAATTCAACATTGGGGGGGGGGGGATCATGAGAGTCTGGATCATCTAGCACTAATGATTTTTCACCACACGTTGTATGGATTCATGTGGGACCCACTAAAGATCCTACCTTTGAATTATATTATCATGTTTAGACATGGTCATCACATATTAAAAATATAGATAATCATTAATAATGACATTTTTACCCTTATAAGTAAATCATCTTTACCTTTAAATTTTTATTTTCCAATATTTGGGGGGGGGGGTGAGGGGAGCAAAAAGTGATATTTCACATGTAGGAAAAGAAAAATTAGGAAAATAGATAAACTAACTTAGGGCCTGTTTGGTTACATAAATCTAGAGATTTCAAATCTTTGGATTCATGAATCTGAGAATTATACCCGTTTGGTTGTAAAAATCTCTAGATTCATGAATTCTATGGATTCACCTTTTTGCACTAAAAACGTGAATCTATAGATTTATGGGTAAGGGGTGAAATCCAGAGATTTCAAAAAACCTATACATTTGCACATTCACATAAATCAACGTCGATCAAATAGTTTTTTAGGATGAATCCACAGATTTCATTCAACAACGAAACACTTAATTTTATAAATTATGACTCCATAGATTTGAAGTCTATAGATTTGAAATCTCTAGATATTTGAAATCTTCAGAGTCATGTAACCAAACAGGCCCTAAATAATTCATCTTGTCCTCGAGGTTGTCGACACTTATAAAATATTGTTAATGATATTGTGCATTGTATTTCTACATCTAAAATCAACAATTGTATATTCTATAAAGAAGCCAAATAACCAAGTGCATTTTTACATCTAGAATCAACAATTGTACATTCTTCAAAGAAGGCATATAACTAAATGCATTTATATATCCAGATTTTTTATCAGAAAATCAATTAATAAAATGTCAACTAATCAGACAAGAGTTAACAAATTCTTAATAACTACATAATAAAAAATTATGAAATGTTATCTATTGGTGGATGTGGGAAATTCAGACGAGGAGTGCGCATAAGTGAATCACAGATCAAAAGAACAAGCAACACATACATTTTGAGGAACTTTGATTTTTTCTACCAAACTTATACTGCATTTATTTTGAAACTGGAATAGATATAGTTATGTGTGTTGAATCTATTGTTACAAGGCAATTCACAAAGATTAAATAGTGATTTCAATTGGACTTGATGTATGGTGATTTTCTTTAAATGATGGAGATTTTATCATCTCCCTGAAAATTGTTCGTAGTATATTTAATACATTATGAAAATGATGACTTAGTTTCACTTAAACACAAACTTTTTTGTCTAGGTTCATTTATGACATTTTAGGTCATAATAAACACTCTCATTACCACCTATTCATTTATTGTGGTATTCTTTATATCTGCCATCAAACTCTTCTCTTTTAATACATTTACCAACATAGTGAAATGTGTTCTAAATATACGAAATAGTTTTTGAAACCTTCTAGGATGTGTATTTGAACTCGTCATTTTAGATATTCAAGTATGACTTGTGATTTGTTGTGTGTGCATAGGTTGTTTTGTAAATTGGGAACTAATCTCATGATCACTTTCACTATTATTTTCATCATCAATATCATCATGGGCTCTCTTTATGTTTCAAATGGTGATGTTCCACAACTAATAATAAGTAGCAATAATGCGGTCATTCGCAATACTTCATCGTCACTATCAATAACAATTAAACATATAAAAATCTCATATTGAACACATAAATTCAACCTCTTAAATTTAAAGCGATAAAAGTACAATACTCACGCAAAAGATAATATTCACATATATACTAAACAAAATATTGAGTATTAAAACATAAAATATAAACAAAGTTTGACTAGTATAGTGTCATTATAAGCTTAACTTCAACATATGACAACTTAAAACGTGTCTATGTTATGAGTTCATTAGAAAAAGAAAAAAACTTCAAAATCATACTATTAATATAAAAGCATGAATAGAGCGAGGATGATTACATTTCACTTGTTTAAAAAGCACTTACCTAATCATATTCATTAAAAGTAGTACAAAAAATCAATCCAAAAGTGTAAATTTTCATCCCATACACTCATGTAAATTAAACAAATGATGATATACTGTAATTCAACACTCACCCTCAATCAATAAAGTTTTCAATCTAACATTATCCTTTCTTATCCCATTCACGAGTTAATTCTCATCCCAATCCATTCACTCATGTAAATGAGACGCATGATGAAATATTATAATCTAGCATTTACCCTCAATCAATAAAGATTCAAATCTACCATTATATGATGAGATACTATAATCTAGTGCTTACCCTCAATCAATAAAGATTTCACTCACTACATTCCCATCCCGTTCACCACTATCACAAAAAGAAAAAAAGATAGAATGATGAATCAGTTACTCTCTCTCTCTCTCTCATTAATTTTATTATTTCCTCTCATATTTTCAAGGTAAGTTTAGTTCCTAATTTGTTTCTCTAGAAGATTACAACATAACGGAAGAAACTTTAAGGAATATAAACCACCATAAATGTAGAAACCCTAATTAAAGACATAAGGTTATAATGATAGCATATAGCAACATTGCATGATGACACAGGAAATGAAGAAGATGAACAGAGTGGAGGGAAGAAGGTTAAACTAAGCATAATATAAGGTGAAAATCAAGTAAAGATGAATCTGCAATTTTTGTCATCATTGCATATCTTGTGTTAAAATGCTACTAGTGAACTTTTTCAAAAAAAAAATTGTAGAAGCGGGGATACTATCAATCCCACATGCACTTTTTGAAGGCAAGTGAGTCTAATTTTCCTTCTCATGATAGCAATAACTTGCAATGACATGACATCACTCTTAAAAAGATGTATGACTGCACACCCAAGGGTTAGAACGTATGCGGACATCAGTGAGTTATGGTTTGGGTATAAAGGAAGAATATTAATAGTGTTCTCCATGTATATGAAAATTTATCTTATAGCAATCGAATTCTTAATTTAGAAGGTGATTATTTAAATAAATTATTCTCCAGCAAGAGTTTCGGCGTTTGTTTTAATTGTTGTTCTTGTAATCTTTCCCACCACAAGGTTAAGGAACTTGGGTATCATTGCCTATGTCTCTGTTGGTGGGATCTTGACTTCCACTATTGTTGTGCTTTGTGTTGCTTGGGGTAGTGCTGTAGATGGTGTATGATTTCATAAAAATAGGAAAGCTTTTGAACTGGGTTGGATTTCCAACTGTAATAACCTTATATGTCTTCTGTTTGTGCGATCAAGTCATATTTCCAACTTTGTGCAATTCCATTAAAGATAAAAAGTAGTTCCCTAAGGTAAGAATGCTAGCACCCATTTCTTTATATTTTCTCTTTCCAATTAATCCTAAAGTCCATATTTCTCAGACACGAAATCATCCGTAGTTTCTCCTTACAAGTATTGGTGATTTGCTTTGTGCTTTCCACCATCAATTACATATCAAGGTGGTTTTGGGTTTTTTGATATAGGGTAAAGATATCAAGTCTTAGGTCATACTAAATCTACCTATTGAAAAACCTAGCACGTTGATTGCTATATGCACAACACTAGTCACTCCATTAACCAAGTATGTTATTATAATACAACCCATTGCTTTAGCCATTGAAGATTAGTTTCCATTCCAAACAAATAGGCCAATGAGCATATTTATTAGAATAGTAATACTAGCCAGTAATGTCACTCTAGCTCTAAGTGTTACGTTCTTCGCATACCTAATGGCATTGATTAATGCGCTCTTATATGTGTTTTGCTCAATGTTGTTGTACGTACATCTACTACCTCATAATTTTTAAGACTTACAGGAGATTCAGCGTAAAATTGGTAAATATTGGTGAACATGATTGGTGTCTTAATTCTTAAGCATTTATATCTCTACAAGAAAGACTACTACATGAAAACCTATAAGAACATTTCAACCCAAACTAGTGTGCTTTGTTTTAACACTAAAATAAAGTCTTTAGCTTCTTATAGCTATTGTTGGTGTCAAATTACTTGTTTATCTTTTATATAAAGGTAAAATATTTTCCAACAAATTAAGATCATGTAAATAATTATCTCCTAATATAATATTTATATATTGATGGGTCAACCTAGGTATGTTTATCTTCCCTTTAATAATTTTGATCTTTGAGTATTTTATTTATTATATTACACAAAAGTAAAAATTTATATTCAAGAACATATCACACATGCATATGCACGTGAATCATTGCTAAGACTATAAAAGTGGTTAACCAACAAATTCATTCTTCACGAATTCAAGATACCTTATAAGTGAGCTAGTTGAGAATTCGTCTTCCTAGCACTAAATTTTGAATAAAAAAATATAAAAATTCAATTCAATTTACTACATTTTTTAATACAATACTAATCAACTACCGTGTATAAAAATTAATAATTTAATTAAATGTTTACAAGGAAAACATATAGGTTTTATATAGAAATTAAACTAAAAAATATATATAAATTTTAAATTACATAAAAACAAAAAATTATATTGGAGAACAACATACTAGTGATAACAGTACCTCATGTAATAATTAACTTCTAACAAATCAAAAACTAACTATAAGTGTGATTGAACTGGACAACGTTTTCAAATAAACTCCAACAAATAAAATAAGACGAAAAATAATGTTAATCAAAGAACAACACCTCATCTTCATCAACATTGTTGAGAAATGATATGTTTTATGAAGTCTTAAGCCACATTCCACTTGTGATCTTTAACGCTAATGCATATGGATTGTGAAAGATTGGAAACCATCATTTATGAGTCTATATTCAAATGCTTATACATGGAAAGAACAAAAAAAAAATCTATGGAATAAGAAAATGCTAACAATTTTTATGTTATGTTAGGTTAGAAGTATAATAATATTGTATGATTGATTCAATAAGTACGATGTGTGTAAACCAGTGACACAATAATGAAAATAAATCCCAAACCAAAAAACACATTACCAAATTAAAAAAGAAATAACAGTTGTGGTTAAAAAAAAGCCAGTACCACTAGACTACAACATCATAAGGTTCTTACGGTCGAAAATGAAATATGGTCACAGTAGCTTATACTACAAAATATTCAAATCAAAGACATGGAATGGAAAATGTCTTTCCACTATATGAAATTCTATAATTTAACTTTATTGTCTTGAGAGCCTGATATACTTATGCATGGTGTTGGAAAATGTCATGTCAGGATTGCCACGTCAGCCTTCATTTGTTTTGATGATAACAAACATAAATTACTAATGACTATATTGAGTTGTGTATGTCTAGAACAACTTAATCAAATCCAACTTATTGCCGAATGCCCAAGCCCAAGTCAAGGCCAAGACCAAGCCAAAATGGATATGAAGTCTAAGTCAAGATGAGCATGAAAAATAGAGTACAAGAAAATTCAAGAACATTAACTCAAACTCAAGCAAGAAGACTTAGCAAATTAAGACCTAAGACACCTCCATGTACATTTATATATAATTGCACTCATTTGCATAAAAATCATGTGCATCATGTCATTAGATTGACCTAGAACATGTTAGGAGTGTATATGAAGACATAGGGTTGGTTAGAAGACCTTAAAAATCCTTAAAGTTCTATTTTGTGCCTCTAGACTGCAGATGGATTTTCAGACAGACATCTGTCTATTCACAAAAGCTCAGACGGACTTTGAGACGAACACCTGTCTGATTAAAAATGCTTCAATAGCTAATATTTTTAAAGGCTATACTTTTAGATAGACGTCCATCTTAGCTAAAATTTATCCGTTTTCTATCTATTGGGGGTTGGGCTAGGCACTTGAAGATCATCTATATAAGTCCAATCCACCCCATTTGAGAGTAACAACCTTACCAATTGATCATCTACTCCCTAAATACTCTCAAACTCCCAAATTGTAAGAATTCAATTGTATTTGCCTTTCACCCTTACTCCACTCTTAAAGAAAATACCAAAGCATTTAAGCAAGCTTGTGAAAGCTAAGCTTGAGATGATAGAAGGCTATTGAAAGGTCATTAGTAGTGCATATCATTTCTATTTGGGCGTACAACTCTCATTGCATCACACTTGCACAAGGGATAAAGTGTCACATCCATTGTTACGTAATCTATAACCATATTATTGTATTTAGTCTAATCTAAATAGACTAGAATTGGTTTTGGGTGCCCCTACCTATGAATAAAGATTGTTGTGGATGCTCTTGCCCATGAACAAAGATCGTAAAGGGTGCTTTTGCCCATAAACAAATATTGTAAAAGGGTACTCTTACCCCTAACAAAGAATGCAAGGGTTTTTCTTTACCAACCATATTAAAATATAATCATTAGTAGAAATATCTCTTGAGCAAGAGAGAAGTTGATGTAAACTTGTAAAGTTGAACCACTATAAAATCCTTGTGTTGTGGATTGTATGCTTGCACATGTGGTATATAATGCAGAATTAGGTAGCACAGGATGGAGTATGGGAATAGTGCATGAAGGGCAGTTAAAGCTTCTACGCACAGGAGGATTAGGGAACGGAAACATCGTTGACGCACTCTTGATTGGATTAAAGGAAGGGATACATCATGCATTGCACCAGAATATTAAAATACAAGATATCTGGTGCAACAACAAAGAAGTTCGTGATTTACTCATGCCAATTAATCACATCAAGTGGCCAATATCTCAAGTCCCAATTTTGCTAAACATACTAACTAACATTAAGGATGCAAACCTTAATGGTTTTTCTGACACCATACTCCACCAGTGGCTTTTGTATTTGGCATTTAAGTCCACTTTAGACTTTACAAGGTCAAACATTATAGACCCTACTACATTATGTATTTGCTATCTTAATTAATATCAAGCTTTGTTTTACTATAAAAAAAATTCAATTTATTTTACTCAATCATATTTAAATTTTCATACTTAGTCTTGTATTTACGATTAAACCAAAAAATTGGGTAAATTCATTAGTTGCAACTCATTCACCCCCTTTAAAACGCATTAACACATAGTATTCTTCACTAGCTAACATTTGGAGTACAAATAAAAACAATATTTGCATTCAATCTACATAAGGACAATTGAGAGCTCATTGCAGTGGCAAAAAAAAAATTGATAATTAAATTCGAAACATCAATATTGGTCAACTGTGAGGGACGTTTGGGGTGGCTAAATAACAAAACGTCATTATGGATAGATCTCTGGGTGATGAAGGACTATAATACAGAGACATAGAAGAAGAAATACAGAACAAGTTTGACACTATTAATCGAGTGTCTCAAAGGGAACTACACAATTTGACATTGGAAAGCATGACTACAATATTAATCATGGGTACAAAAGAACTCATATGGTATAACTGCAAAATTAAAGTAGCAACCCAAAAATTAAACGCTCAACAAACACCCATTGATTACATTCAAGAATTTCAACATCTACTAAAGTCGAACTGTATGCATTGTAATTTAGGGCAAGCATAGATAGCATGATATAGTTTCAAATTATAAGTTAGACTTTTATATAGCCTCAATAAATTAAAATTAAATACACTCAAACAACTTCACAATATAGATGTTATTAATTACATCAAACTCTTTGTCTTCTTCTTCCTTCAAATACAACAAGTCTATTATTTACCTTTCATAAGAAATTAATTTACGAGAAATTTAAATTACAATAAATAAACTTGGTTTAATGTCATTCAATTAATACTCTAATATTTCGATAAACAAATATACCTCATTTTGTTAGTTCCTCTACAAAATTTAAAATAAGGGATTTGAATCTCTTACTTCAAAACACAGACAATTTAGACAAACTTTTAGAAAACAAATTTGACAACATTTCAATTAGTCATTAAAAGTTGTACTTTTTATGAGAAACTACGCATGCTTTCTTTTACATCTTAATAGTTAAAATGTTATTTATAAGTTATATGAACACAAAATGAATATTTACATTTGATATTTCTGAAATTTTCTATTTAGTCAACATACATTTTTTTCGCTAAAAGGATCATTATATTAAGCGAAGAAGAAATATTAAAAATACATCAATTAATACCGTATAAAGAACCAACCTCCCTTACCCGCAACAACTGTTGCCCCCAATACACCCTTCCTCACTGGTTCCTGCTCAGATTAGAAACCACTAACTTATAAAACGAAATCTAGGACGTCTAGAGGCATCCATATCAAGTTCATTAAGGATTGAAGCTGACCAAGGAATATTAATATCAGAAATTCATGTTCTAGCTGCCGAATTTAGTCAACATACATTATGCACAAATAACAAATAAATAATAAAAATATTGACTGTGAAAACGGTATGTAAAATTTAGAGCCAGAATTATGAGATTGTCAATGGTAAAACATCACAAGCGCATCTACAAATGACTTATTTAGCTTTCTCTAATCTTTTTAATTTTTTGCCTACTTTTAATTATACTCACATCTATAGTAATATCGCGATATACTCAAAAATGAATTACTAATTTTGACTATATCTTTTCTTTAACAGCATCTATTGCCAAGTCAATGACTTTTTATTTTAACAGTTCAAAAAAAAAAAAATCAACGTTACAAACTCAAAATTGTTATTTCTATTTCACTCTCCTGGAAACTGGGAATGTTCTATTTAATTAAAATGCAATCTACACAAACACCAAATCAATTACAAAACATTGAACACAACAACTATATAAAATTTTCAACTAAAATAATGCAAAGGCCAATAGATATTAAAAAAAAAAGAATGATTAAATCAAATGTTTATGAAGGAAACATATAGGCATTGTAGATAAAAGGGTTGAAAAAATAAACATGTGGGCAATGGCAGAACAACAGTTGAGGCAGGGGCGAATTTAAAAAAAAATTATATAACTCTCTTAATTTTTCAGTTTTTCCTCTTCCCACATGTGAAATATCACTATTTGGCCCCCTTCAAAATTGAAAACATTTTTAAATGTAAAATAATGGGTATAAATGTCATTCCTAATTAAAAACTAACTCCTCAAACCCTATTTATTCTCCCTTTCTTTTCTCTCATCTTTCTTCCTATTTATTCTCTTCTCTTTCTATAATCGTGGGTTAAAGGAAAATTTTGAAAAAAAATCTTATTAAGTATTCAAAATATAATTCCTATTTAGAAACTAACTCCTTAATCCTTATTTTTTCTCTCATCTTTCTCTTTCTTCTTATTTATTCTCTTTCCTTTCTTTCTTCTTATTTATTCTCTCCCCTTTTTAAGGGTGAGTTAAGGAAAATTTATTCTCTCCCCTATTTTTAGGAACTCTTTATTCTTTCTCTTTATCTCCTTTTTTTTTTTTTTATTCTTTTTATTTGATTTTATATTATCGGTTTCTTTATTTCTTCTGCAATTTTTGTTATTTGATTTTATATTGTGAATAAAATATCTATAATTAGTAAGGTAACTAACTACCATTGGTTTGCATCTCTTGCCTAAAATATTTTATTTGCGTCTCCTACCAAAGAAAATTTTGGTTTGCATCTAAAGTTTTAGGGCTGAAGTCATGTGTATTTTTTTTTTTTTTTTTTTTTGTATTGATGCTTTAATTTACATATATTTTGTCAGAATAAAATATCATTATCAATAATTTACCCTTTTTTAAAAAATATGTGTGGGCCCCACAAAATATATATGGGTCTATTCCTTAATATAATAAAATAATTCATAAGTGAGACCATCATGGGTCTTGGAAGGTCCCACACAATATGTGTGACAAAAAAGTATTTGTTATAAAATAAAGAGAAAATATATTAGATACAAAGAAAAAAGACAAGATGAGTTCAATCAGAACTAATTCATTCAGTTGAGTGCATTACATATTTATAGTAGGGAGCATCTACTCGATGTGGAATAATATATGATTCTTGACACATAACTATTCTTGATATGGAAATGTTGCGCCAGATAGGGTGCTGTGGAATATTGTGTATTGTGTATGGTGGTTGTGATCTTCACCATTATTGCATCCGAGGTATTGGATCTTCATTGGTATCTCTTTGGGGTAATGGACATCCATAATAAATATTATTTATAACACTCCCCTTGGTGTCCATCAATAGATAATGTACTCGTTAAAACCTTACTAGAAACCCGTGGGAAAATCTTGTGAGGAGAGTATCATATCTAAATAATACGTATTGGTGTGCCTCATTAAAAACCTTACGGAAACCCGGTGGGACAAACCTTGGTTAGGAAGAGTGCGTTTTTCTCCCCGATGATAATATCATTGAGTATCTTTGAATACGTACATTCCATTATCATATACCAACTTCTCAACATTTGAAGTAGGTAACGCCTCATAATAACTTGTCAAGTTATCACTTAAGCGAATTCAATGACATATATTTCACCATTTCATTGAAGATCAAGAGTGAGAGATTTCGTGAAATATGCTTCGTTCTATCTTCTTTGATGTATCATCCATTCAATTGAGCTTTGCATGCGGATAATCTTCATATAATATTGTTGAATTCCTTCTTCTAGTAGAAGGCATGCTTCATGAATGTGTTGTATCATTGATCTTAACCAAATATAAAATAGCTAACATTCACTTGAATAATAGCATGTTTGAGATCTAGTTTTATGTAGATCGGATAAATATCCCGCATCCGCAAAACTAGTAAGTTGATATCCACATTCATAAAATAATATCATGTCAATAATTTCTCAAATATCTGAAATATATGTTTTATAACATTTCGTGTGTCTTCGTATTGGAGATAAATATAAATCTTGTTAATACCCTTATAGAAATGCTACATCCGATTGTGTATTATCGGCAAGATACATTAATGCCACAATTGCACTAACATATGATACTTCGGACCAGAAATTCTCCACTGTTTTTCTTGGGGTCGAAATAAATCTTTCTTTATATTGGCGATCTCACAACCATTGGGGTACTCAATGGATGTATTTTATCTAGATAAAATATCTTCAAAATATTATCTATATAAGTTGATTGATTAACGAATATTTCATTCGTCAAATGCTCAATTTACAAATCAAGACAAAACATTGTCTTTTCAAGATTTTCATTTCAACTTTTTTAAAATAATCTATCGCTTTTGGAAACTCTTCGGAGTTTGATGATATTTAAATCATCATCATATATATTTACTAAAATTAGATCCATATCCTTTAATAAAGGCACAATAATAAATTGGATCATTTTTATGCTTTTCATTTAGTAAATATCCACTAAGGAGATTACCATATATGCCTTGATAATCTTTGGCCTTATTGAACAAACTTCCTAGGATTTTTATATGCTTCAGTCATTTTGAATCATTCAGAATTTTCATATATATTTCACACTGAGTGAGCCATATAAATAGGCTGTAATAATATCCATTAGGCATGTCAATTTTCATATCTTGCGTTAATAAGATATCTAGGTGATTGCATCCACCACAAGAGAACATGTTTCCATGTAATCAATGCCGTGATCTGCGAAAATTCTTGTGCCATAATTCATGCTTTATATATCACGATTTCATTATTTTTCTCATTTCATTTTTCGCAGAAACTCAATTGTACCCCGGCTTTATACCTTCGGATGTTGGACTACGGGTCCAAAGGTTTAATTTTCAAGCAAATTCAATTCTGCTTGAATTGCGTCTTTACATTTTGGCCAATCATTTCTTGATTTATATTCATCAACAAATTTATATTCAAGATCCTCGTCTTGATGTATTATTTCAACAATAACATAATATGCAAAATGTTGTCGACAACTTTATCTTTTCGGTTCCATCTTTTTCCCGAATGACATAACTAATCGAGATCTCTTCATTATTTTCGTGCTGAACCTCTTCTGGGTTTTATAGGTTATGTCTTCGGGATCTTCATAATCAATTGTCTCCATATTATGACCATCTTGATCATTTGCTCATTTCATTTTCTAGGATTTTATCCTTGGAACCGATTGTTCTTCCACGTTTTAAGCGTGGTTTAATTTCATTTGACCGATAGATTGTCCTGTTGGGACATCAATTCTAATTGAGCATTTCCTGGAACATGAGTTTAGTAACTCTTAGCGGTCAGTCTGGCGTTGATTTATATATTTATTGCATTATCCTTTGAACTTCAAGTTCACGAGGTTTCGGTGCAGGATCTAATGAGATAATGATAATGCATACAATCAATCTCTTTTTCAATGTTTATTCTCTCCCCTCATGTTGGAAAAACTAATTCATCAAAATAATACTTAGCAAGTATTGCATTATATAAATCTCCTATCATTAGCAATATATTGAATTATATAGGAGATTTATATCCAACATATATTCCCAACTTTATTTTGGGACTCATCTTTGTCGTTGTGGTGGAGCAATTGGAGCGTGCCGTACATCCAAAAATTTTAAGATGAGAATATTTGGCTTCACATAGCCAATTGTAATAGGAGAATTTATGACAACCTTTTGGCCTCATGCATACAAATGATGCTTTGTTCTCATAAACAATGGTTTAGCAATTAATTGGAGACAATTAATAAATAATTTTACAAACCATTTTGGATATAAACATGAGTAACGGCTATTTAACCGTGATCTAAGTTGTTATACAATAATCATAAGCCCGAGATGTAAATTCACAGATTATCAAGACAACTGTCTTTATCTTATAATTCATAAATTATGCTCTTAATCTCATTATTTGAGCAAACAATCTGAAACACCAAATTGCGAGTTCATAATGAACATACATGTGACCACTTTATAGATGCATCTATTAAAATCATATATTATCTGAATGGTCCACATGATGGGTGATGGGCCCATACATTTCACCCTCTATCGTTTCAACGTAGATGTTCAATCTAACTTTAGTGGTGAATATTTAATAATAAATATTTCTTGAGAACAAACAATACAAGAAAATTCACTTAATTGAAGAATCTTCTAGTTCTTCAATGGATGACAATTGAATTTTCAATAATTTTTTGCATCATACTTGATCCGGTATGGTCCAACCGGTCATGCCAAATAATAAAATTATTGGAATCAATGTTCATTTGATTTACCCAAGCATGTGTTTCAACCATGCGATATTGTGTAGTACAAATTGGGGAATATCTAATAACTTTGTATAGATATTTACTTATACCATTATTTGTAGTCTCAATCGATAATAATTTTGGAAATGCTTTGAAACTTAATAAGTTTCTTTGAGACTTACTACAAAATAATGAATTATTTATAACCAATTTTATCTCCCGGATAATAATAGATTAGCTCTTCGGAGCTTCAATCAATGTTGTACTACCGATTTTATATAAACATTGGCTTCGCATCATCAAATTAAATAACCATAACCAAATCTTCAACTATTATCTTCAAAGGAGTTTGCAACATCTAGATGTGTAGTATCTATGAAGCCATTAAAATCATCATTTTATTTTATAAGCAAAATTGCTCAAGTATCATGATTTTGGAAAATCCAATTTATCTCACATTATTTTTATTTCTTTAATTAAGGCTTGACAAAGCTTAATTAAATATTGTGGAGTCGACATATGCATGTCTAATGGCTTTCATACCACATCGGTATAAATATTTTTCACTCCTTGATTGTTATATTGAGAATCCTTATTATTCTCTTATTTATTTCCATAATATGGCGGTAATTATTCCGTCTTTTGTCTCATCCTCTTCCACGTCTGTCATAATTTTAATTTTGCCTTCTTTGGGCATATCATTAATTGTTGCATTCACTTGGGAATGGCGGCCAATTCGAGCTTCATGATTTTTCATTAATAGTCCATTATTTTACTCGGCCACAAATAGGCATGATATCATTCGAGAATTAATATTTTCTCCTTATAATTTCAAAGAGATTAATCTCAAAACTACGCTGTATTTTTTACGGTTTCAAATCTTGCAACTTCATGTGCATCTGATCGTATTCATTTACGGTTTCAAATCTTGAACTTCATGTGCATCTGTCGTATTCATTTACGGTTTCAAATCTTGCAACTTCAAGTGATCTCTGATCGTCTTATTTCTGTTTCAAATCTTTCAACTTCATGTGATCTGTAGGTATTCATTTCGTTTCAAATCTTGAATTTGATGCATTTAACAATATTTGTGGTGCAAAGCTAGCCACTATATACATTAAATAACCACAATCATTAAAGCAACATAATATCTTATTATTTGATTGATTCTTAGATTCAATAAAACACATACCTTTTATCATGATGCACTTACATTTCAAGATGGACAAGGTAAACTCCATTGTTTACAACGTGGAGAGGTCGATCATTATTTTCACTTTGGAATAGACATAATGATACATAGTCTGTTGTCTTTCTTCTCAAACGCAATACTTGGGGATTCGTTCTTGGCGGAATCGTCTGATACGTGTTATAAAATGAAATATATTAGATACAAAGAAGCAAGATGAGTTCAATCGAACTATTCATTCATTGAGTGCATTACATATTTATAGTGAGGGCATCTACTCGATTGGAAATACAATATATGATTCTTGCACACAATCATATTCTTGATATGGAAACATGTTGCGAGTAGAGGTGTGATGGATATTGTTGCAATTTGTGTATGGATGGTTGTGTCTTCACCTTTTGATCCCGAGGTAATGGGGTTTTTCATTTGGAGTACGCTCTCTTTGGGGGGGGGGGCCCCACCCCCACCCCCTTCCCCCCCACCTCGCCATTCCCCGCTCCCGGGGGCCCCCCGCCCCCGCGCGCCGGCGGCCCCCCCCGGCGGCGCCCCCCTCTCCTCGCGCGCCCCCCCCCCCGTGGGGAAAGCTGTCTTGAAGATATCACTAGACTTCACTTTCAATTGGTGATATCCGGACCTTAAGTCAATCTTCGAGAACACAACTGCACCCTTCAACCGATCGAAGAGATCATCGATTCGGCGGTGGATATCTATTCTTGATAGTCAACTTATTCAACTCACGGTAGTCGATGCACAAGCGCATACTACCGTCTTTCTTCTTGACGAACAAGACCGGAGCTCCCCAAGGTGAAACTCCCTTCTCTTCTTTAACTTTTCCCACCTAGTGTGTCACCTTGGTTTCCAAATCAGAAGCAAGATATCCAAGAACATCATCAACAACTTGCTTCCACTCTTTACTTAAAATCATCAAAAATCCACTTGACCAAATGATTTGAAAACTTAAATCATGCTCAAATATATCCATATAGTCATCAAACAATATTCCATAAGGCAAAAATCACATTTTCCAAAAATTCAACAGCAAATGAGGTCACCGTGACCATTGGTCGAGTGGTTGGTCGAGTGACCCGATCGACCAATCGGTCGACCAATGAAGACGGAATACGAAAATTCGCATTATAAGCCTCATTTCCACATTCCAACCTCATTCTAACTTCTTCCAAAGGTGAGAGAGCTCTAGGGAAAGTCTCCAAAGGTTCTCACAAGTGTTCTTGAGGTGATTTAGTGCTTCAACAACAACAACACAACACACCATCTTCACAAACAAGGTAAATCTCTCATTCTTTCTTCCATTTTCATCTTCTCATGCTTGCATTTCAATAAAACCATGCTTTACTTGTATCCAATGCTAGAAATCATGCTTAGGAATGCTTAGAAACATATTCCCTAGGTTTTAAACACAATGACATGCATAGACAACAAGTTTTAACACATTTGGTGCTCATCTCGAAAGTTTTATACCGAAATCGATATCTTTAGAAAAATTTCGTTTTCTCTCAAACCGCTTGAAATTTTCGCACGAGATCAAATGCTACATGCTCAAGATGACATTGTAGATAGGTCCATACAATTTGATTTAACCAATTTCAACTTTTCAAAAATCCAATTTTGACCTAAATTGCAAAATCCCCAAATTTCTTCTTGCTGAATTTTTCGCTTTAATCCATGTTTTCGATCGATTTTCATCAAAACAACTTCATAGACATGAAATTCCAAGTATTGTGCACATGCTAGTATGTTCAAATCAAATTTCCCCCAAATTTGAAATTTTCCGAAAAATTACGAAAATACCCTTTTGGCTCAAATCTTGAAATAGCACTAATTGGAAATGTCTCTTGTCTCTTCCACGGATACATCATGCGGAGGGGAGGACGAGGAGGAGGTAGAGGTAGAGGTCGCATCGTAGGTGCTCTCGGGGGCGAGGTCGGGTTCCTTTCGAGCCCCGGAGGGAGGTTAGGAGGCCGGACCTGTTTGACACACCTCGGCCGAGTTTGCGTGCGAGGCCTACTTCAGCTATTGTAACATCGAGATGGGGCGTCTACTTCATTTACGCCAGCTCGGAGCCTTCAGGATCCGGCGGGTTCGACACTTTACGGTGGACTCACCTCTTCACCGAGGATTTGCCGGTGTCCGGAGCTAGTGAGGTTGTTCTTCGGCAACCTTACTTCACGGGGAGGCTCGGGGCCGGGGACATCCACTCGGACTTGTCCTCGGGAGCGGGGTCCACCGACTCGGATTCGCTTCTCTACCCGGACACCGGCCGAGATCTTGCAGGTCCCTTACTACCCACAGCGGTGTGTGTGGATACCTGCCGGAGCGCACTGGACAGCCATCCGATGCCGTCGAGCTTCGCGGATATGCTCTCGCTATGGGATAGCCGCCGATGCTTCACCCGTGGACTAGCGGACGGATGACGGGTTCTGCACGTATTATCGGTCGCATAGTCGGCCGGAACATCATGCCGGCCGGACATCACCATCGGGTCCGGATGGAGGCCTTGGTCATTACCGCATCTACATGGGCTTCGAGATCGATCTTTCTTACATCATTCGGCGGTCATGCTTGGACTTAGTTCTGCGGCCTGCATGCGGAACCTTTGCTTGGGAGGCTTCGACTTTGATCTTCGGGCATTTCGGGGTGAGTTTCGAGGATACTCCGTGGACACTAGATCACGGGGATACCCCATTGGGACTCGGACCATTCGGCGGATGAGACTACATCGGTTAGAGATCTCCCGGTCCGAGGGGTGAGGATGATGATGAATCGGAGGATGAGGATGAGGGATCGAGAGGATGGAGGAGAGGATATCGGTCCCGATAGTGATGATCGGGCCGGAGTGATCGAGATATGCGCGGGCGAGCCCGTGCATCACGAGTTTCCTTCATCACACTTCGAGGCGGGTGGCCCTTCACATGCGGTTCCGGAGACTTCAGATCTTGGTGCCGATGAGATCGATGACTTCCATGCTAGAGGGATGGGGTCGACGAGCAGATGTACGAGAGGATGGAGTCTCGACGCGGTAGGCATCGGGTGACTCCTAGCGGGGTTCGGCTATGAGATCGAGTAGATCACCTAGATAGCGTACCTTAGGTTTCCCATTTTGCATTTCGATGTAATCATTGTAAAAACTTTTGAAATTAATGAAGTTCATTTTGTTTCTCTTTAATTATTGTATGTTATGCACTTTTCTTTTCCTTGCATTAGTGTCATTTGTTCAAGTATAATTATGGTATGTTATTCAGAAATGTTCTTATGCCTCAAAGTTCAAGTTTCTAATTCGGTGTTCTATTATTCACTTCTAAGAGTAGAAGAGTCACTTCAGATCAATGACTCAGGAATGTTCAGTTGTTGCCTTTTGTGGTTAGGATCTCCTCGAACCTTGGGCTCGGATACCAATCTCTTTGGGGTACAATCTCTTTGGGGTAAGTCCAATGAGAAGGTTATTTGGACTTTCATTCTTCGCCCCCCCCCCAATGTTGAATCTTGGTTTCGCCCCTACATGTAGGCCTGCATGTAATGGGGTGGGAGAATAAAAAAGGAAAGCAAAGCAAATGAAAGAATTTTGTGAAAAAAGTTGCAAATATAAGTGTCACTTTATTATAATCCACACTTTTCCACAAAATTTTACTAAATATGTAGGACTTTCAAAATGAATGGATGAGAAAAGTGACATGCCATATAAGCAAACAAGGTGAAGTTTGTCTATCTACCATCCCACTTCATTAAATTAAATAAATAATGATTTGGGATTTTATATAAAATTTTACCTTTTCTCACCCCTTTTATCCAACCATACTTTAAATTCAATAAATGAACGGCACATATATATATAAGGGTATTATAGTCCCCTAAAATATGTTCTTAGTCCTTTGTTTTTACTTTGTTTGTAAGTGTGCCAAGTCTAATAAGGCATAATGCCATCCACTTGCCAATAAATAGGTAGGACTAGTGTAAGAGAGCACCCTTACATGAACTCTTCTCCCATCTATGCTCTCTCACTCCAAATGATGGTGCTCTCCTATTGTACTAAGTGTTCTTTTTGTAAGTTTTCTTTGAATTAATAAAACAAGTTTTCTTAATAGTTAGTGTCTTACTTCTTCCTTCTTAAGTCTTTTAATCTTTTCGGGAACCCAAAAAGGAACCCAAGCAAGGTAAGGATGTGAGATCTAATGGCCTGTTTTTCTCTTTTGTTACCTTAATTTCATAGAGGAAAGATTTGAGATGGCATGCCTACAATCGTGCCTCTACCATCTCCTAGGCCCCTATACCTTTTTGCATCGCATGCATATAAATTAACATGTAGATTAGCATTTGTATATTATTTAAGCTTTTCTCAGTTACCTTCTTGTAAATTTTTGTAAAAATTCACGCACGCCACCAGTCGCACAAAAAATTAGCCATGTGAGCGGGTTTCACCTTCCCATGTGATTCCACGTTCACCCACACGTCACGCCACCTCCAGAAGATGCTGAATTCGAAGTGATCAGAAGAAGGAAAGGGAAAGATAAGGAGAAAAATCTCCTTGATATGTAGAGTCTCATCATAGGGTGATTCCCTTAACATCCATCTCACACCCAAATGACATTAAACTTAGGGATGATTTTTGTGGACCTTAACAAAACCACAAGAATTTTGGCCCAATCCATAAAGGACCACATGGTTCATAGAACAACCATGTATAATCAAATAATTGTCATTAACCCTTGATCCGGGCAACAACAGGATCCATGCACTACCAAGCATGTAAAATATTGTAAACTAGGCCAAGCTAGTATAAAACCGCCCATATGGTCAGTTTTTTGCACGACTGGTGGCGTGCTTGAAAATTTACAAGAAAATAATTAAGGAAAGATTAAATAATATACAAATATTAATCTACGTGCTTAACTATATGCATGCAATACAAAAATGTATAGAGGGGCCTAGGAGATGATAGAAGCATGAGTGTAGGCATGCCATCTCAAATCATTCCTCTATGGAAAAAAAAACCAACAACAACAACAACTAGCCCTTGATCTCACATCATTACCTTGCTTGGGTTCCCTTTGGGTTCCCGAAAAAATTAAGAAAGACTTAAGAAATAAGAAATAAGGCACTTACCATTAAGAAAGCTTGATTTATTTATTCAAATAAGAGTTACAAGAAAAGCACTTAGTACAAAGGAGAGCACCATCACTTGAAGAGAGAGAGCAAAGATGGGAGAAGAGTTCACATAAATGTGCCTCTCTTACATTAGTCATTCCTATTTATAGGCAAGTGGAAGACACTATGCCTTATTACAAAGGTTTTAGTAACATTATATAAGGGAAGATGGAGCAACATAAAATCAATAATCCAGTTAATGGAAATAGACATGAATGATAATGGTTTGTTCTACAACTTCCATATGTATTTTGGAGTATTTGTTTTATTTTGTCTAGTATAGTGGATCAAGAGTAAATAATAGTCATACATTGCATTTTCATCACCATACTTCTCAATATTCTATAGAACAAAGTACATCTACAAATAGGTCAAGATCTAGAACTACTTTAGAAGAAGCATACCCAAACTGTGTTTAAGAAAGTGAATCAAGTTAGAGATAATAACATTTTAGTTGTGTCTTATAAGTTTTTCTTAGATTGAATCTTCGAACATGTTTGTTTTTATCTAAAAATGACTTTTTAGCTTCTAATTTCTTGATGTATAATTTTTTCTTTTGGGGGGTTGACTATATATATAGGTGAGGGCGAAATCACAGGAGAAATGAAGTCACACCCACATGGCCAGTTTTTAGCATAATTGGTGGCGTGCGACAGCACTTACAAGAGAATATTTACAAAAAGATTAGAGGATTTACAAATGATAATCTATTGATGCATGCAATGCAGAAAATTATAGAGGGACCTAGGAGATGGTAGTTGCACGACTAGAGGGATGTCATCTCAAATCCTTCCTCTATTAAATTAAGAGAATAAAAAGAAAAATAAGCCGTTGATCTACATCTTTACCTTGCTTGAGTTCTCTTTCGGGTTTCCAAAAAGATTAGAGAAAACTAAAAAATTGAAGGAAGAGATCTTACCATGGAAAGACTTTCTTTATTACACTAAAGAGAGGTTACAAGCAAACACATTACAAGGAGAGTGCACCATTCGTAAATTCCTATGGAGTCTTCAAAGATTTTTCCAAAGAACTAGCGTGTCTCATTTACATTTACTATTTCATTTATAGGCAATCTGCCTTCAAAGTGCCCTATTATACTTGTCAACATACTATATACTACTTATTACATTTGTCAATATACTACAAACAAAGGACTTAAAAGGACACCTTTATATTTTTAGGGACAATATTGTCCTTGGTCCTTTACTAATATTTACAAAGTTGTCTTTGAGATGTCACATCAGTTATTTGCAAAGATTTTTTATATTCGAGAACACATCACACATACATATGCACGTGTATTATTACTAGTATCTGAAAAAAATCAAATGTATGAACGCATATAGAGGCAGAGCCAGGATTTAACATTGGGAATGCCAGATAATGAGAGTCTGAATCATCTCCCCACCAGGGGAGCACTAATGCTTTACCACACATTGTATGGGCCTATGTGAGATCCACTAAAGATCTCACCGTTGAATTATATTATGATGTTTAGACATGGCCCTTATATATTAAAAATATAGGTAATCATTAATAATGATATTTTTACCCTTATAAACGTATAAGTAAATTATTTACAAAAAAAAAAAAAGTAAATTAAAACATAAGGATAGCTAACAAATAAATATGTCATCAAATACTTTTTAGTTTTAATTAATGTCTTTTTAATAAATAAAAAAAAATCTTACAAAATCAACATTAAACAGGGGGGAAGATGATTTCAACAATAGAAGGCTAGATGCAAACCAGACGAATCATGGTAATTGGTTACTTTACAAATTCTAAATATTCAATTCACAATATAAAAATCAAATAAAAAGAATAAATAAATAAGAAAGAGAGACCATATAAATTCAAATAGAAATAGAAAAAGGAGGGGAAAAAAAGAGCAAAAGAATAGAAAATGGTGAAAGAGTAAGAGAATAACTGATTGTGGAGAAGACTTAGGAATAAACTCTTTTCCTTTAACTTTTTCAAATTTTCCGAAAACCACATGTGAAGAAGGAAGAGAGATGAGAGAATAAATAGAGAGAGATTTTAGGGATTATGAATTAGTTTTTAATTAAATTTATTTTTTATTCTTCGAAATAGGGATTCAATCATAAATATTGGATAATTATTGAGGATGACGTTTATGCCCATCATCTTTACCTTTAAATTTTTTTGTTTTCCCAATATTTGGGGGGTCAGAAAATAATATTTTACATATAAGAAGAGAAAAATTAAAAAAAAAAAGAAGATAAAGTAATTAAAATTTTTAATAAAGTAGGGGGCATGGCTCCCTTGGCCCCAACATAGCTCTATTTACATGCATAGGCATGTACATATATGCTATTCTAGAAGAGGCAACAAGGAATGCTGGAACTATATTGAACCAAGATTTTGTTCAACACGCCCAACACAATCATCTTGCACTACAATGGCTTAAAAGAAGCTCTTTTGTGATCATTGTAAAAATATGAAGAAGAATACTGAGCTTTTAGAAGAACTGATGGCAAGAGCCAAAAAAAATTACTCAACTCAACGGCGAAAATGCAAAAAAAAAAAAAAAAAAAAAAAAAAAAAAGCATTGCAACAAGCTCGAGATCATATGTTGAACACCTATGAAGAAAAAAATAAGCTTAAAGAGCAACTCAAAGCCAATGAAGAAGCATTAGAGAACCCAAAAATGGAACAAAAAATTAAAAAACAACACTGGAAGCTATATAGAATCGCAGCTCAAAGAACCCAATGCCTTCTTAAAAATTCCAAAGAAAGAATTATAGGAGAAATCTGAACCATGCTAAAATCACATGAAAGCCATAATGGGCCCATAAATTCACAAGTCTCATCACAACCACATGTCATACCACCTTCAGAAGATACTAAATTTGAATTCATAAGGAAAAATAAAGGAAAAGAGTAAATTTTAAACATAAGATGATTCCCTACCATCCGTCTCACATCCAAATGATGTAAGACTTAGAGATGGTTTTTGTGGACATTAACAACACCACAAGAACTTCGGCACAATCCATAAATGACTAGATGGTACATATGACAACCATGTAAAACCACATATTTGTCATCAATCCTTAATCCATACTATAATATAATCCATGCTAGTATCAAGCATGTAAAATATTGGGTAAACTAGATCAAACTAGTATAAAACTAGACTAACCTATAACAGGGATTATAAAATATAGTGTCGCTTTGACTTGAACATGCTAAGGGTAATAAACATGTCAAGCAAAATCCCTACCTATAAAATATGGGTTAATTTTCTGAACCAAATCAATGTAGAAACATTAGTATCATACTACATAGAATGCCATAATAAGGTTCTAGAAGAAATTTCAAATCTACGATCCTCAGCAGATCACAAGCTCTCCACAATTGCATGCATGAAATGTAACAAACCCCGTATTTCTAACCCGGGATCTGTATTGCATGTATGAGAACCCGAAGGTCTAACTGGGTAAATTTGTGGAATGTCCGGCTAGAAGTTCATGATCCATACCTTGAACCCATGGATCTAGATTCTCTTGTTGAAGAGCCTGTCCTGCTTGGTAGTTGGACCTCTAGAAGGCAAGTGATGTCTGGAGATGTCCGGAATGAAGGTAAGACATCCCCTATGTGTTCATTAGGGTTAGGTTGTACTTAGACTTCAACCCCCTGAGCAAAGCACCCTTGTATAGCAATATACTAGGGGGTGGTTGCTAGTGGCGGTTAATTGGACCAACCGACCGCCCCAAGCGACTACCTGGTCCTGGTTGTGGGGTTTTGCCCTATTTTGCCCCCAGACTTCTATAAATAACAACCCTCATCTATTTTACGAATATTATATTCGAGATTACTGTTTTTTGTGGTTAGGCGGCAGTGGAGACGTGTTGGAAGGTGATCTGAAGTGCTGTTAGTGTCCTGGAAGCTTTCCTGGAAGCTTTCTTGTATTTTCTAGGTGATCTGGTTAAGGTAAGTGATTCCCTCTTCACTCATACTCTACCTTTGGTTATGATTAAAGTAGAATTGTTTTCCTCTTTGGTTGTTCATGATCCTCTTATTACAGTACCTACCTTTTTAATGCTCTTGATGAGATCAGGTCTGAAAACGAAACCCTGCTTTCGTGAAAAGGACTGATCTAATCAAGGGAGGATTCTGGGTAACCAATTTGATGTCAATTGTTAGGTTTCGTTTTACCCTTGGTTGTGGGAGTGTTAGATTTGAAATTCGGACTATGATTATCCAAAAATCGAATTGAAATCGAATGATCAGAAGCCTGAGTTTCGGATTTGAACTCATTGTTTTTGGGGCGGTCACTAGTGGCGGTCGCTCAGCCTAAGCGACCGGCTAGTTTCCAGTGACCAAGTGACTTTTGGATTTTGTCCAATTTGATTCATTCAACTTACATATTATTGTAACCCTGTTTATAGGTGTCCTCTATTTCCAATAAAAGTCTTATAATTGTTTCTGGTTTGCAATCTAGAGGATTTCTATTTATTTACAAGAAAGGAGATACAACCTCATCTTTATGAAATGACTTGAACATGCTAGTCCAGTGTCTTTCAATACTGTACTTTCATTTTATATACTGTTGTAACCATGAATAGCATGCTGATCTTATTATATGCTTGTTGTTTGTATTGTCTATTTGTCTTTACATATACTTTATCAATTATGCATTTGGTATGATGATGATGATGGTTTGTGGTTCTGATGGAAAGGGTATTTCATTGGGATATCTTAGCTTGAGATATCAAAGGTTGTGGTATGGGACACATGCTTGCTAATGTCTCCAGCATTGTCATAACTATTGGATGACATACCTAGGTAGAGTCTAGAGTTGTATGGCTAGGTACCCCATATACTACTACCCTTTCAGTAGGGAATTGAAGCTGGATGACCCGTGACGATGGTGATGTGACTCTGTTTCATCCTATAGCGATAACCAGTTCGTGCGGAGACTCAATGATCCACTGTTGGTCATACAATGGTAGGGTTGCATATATTTGCGTTGGGCTCATGGACGTGCAAGGAGCGGACTAGGTGTCGTGAGGAGTCATGAGAAAATTCTGCCCCAACAATATGTGGATGACCCTAGGGTTATGGAATGGAGTCCAATAGAGGTAGCCAGTCCGTGAGGGTTCTCATTCCTAGGTTGCGAAGGATACTGAACCGAGTTGGTTGGTGCCATAGGGGATGTATCTGGACTTCATGTAGTATGTTACCATTGTGACTTGCATTGGATTAGAAACCTCGACATGCGCCAGTACTCATGCTAATGGTCGTGGTGAGAGAGTGTTGACTTAACCCCAGCCATGGTTTGAGAGCCAAGTGTCGACTTACCCTTTTTCCCAGGATCCCTACAGAGGTAGCTAGTCCTTGCCGGATCAGAGTGACTAGACCTACTCGGAGGAGGGCTGGTGTATATCTTAAAGCATGTCAACTGTTAGAGACTTGCATAGTTAGATCTAGTAGTATTTATACTTTGCACTTCATGCATATCATATATTCATTTATGTTGATGTTGACATATGAATGAGAATTATTGTTGTTCTTACTGAGTTCACCAGAACTCATTCCTTTATTTGTCTATGTTATATTAGCCTGTACAGATGGAGGATATACACCAGAAGATGGATTGGTTTCCCATGAAGGAGCCTTCTCGTATGAAGAGAATGTGGCACCGACAATGGGAAATCGAGATAGCCTGTGCAGGAACTCCTGCGGGTGTATGGAATGTGCTTATTACACCCATTGATGGGCGGAGGAGACAAGTTGCCATACAATTTGCCTATCATATGGAGAAGAACTGGAGAACCCCTTTTCTTGAAAAACATGAGAAACATTATCTAGCTTTAGAGAAAGAAACTGGAAAGAAGATCATTTAATTCTTTTTTATTTGCTTCTGCTGAACTCATTATTCTTTTGATCATTTATTTATTTCCTTGATTATTTTATTGGAGTATTTGGACTCCTGTAATCATTTTCTTTAATTATTGAACTTATTCTTGCTCATGATTATCTTTACTTGCATTTATTATTATTGATGGGTAAGACCGTGGATCCTGTGACGGATCACTCCCACGGGTTGTCAGGCGAGTAACCGAGACTGGAGGGTGGGGTGTGACACCCTCTCTCTCTCTCTTGTGGGAGAGACAACGCAATAACACCTTCACAAAAATATATCAATAATGCGAGAAAATCTATCCCTTATTCTCTTGGATAAATTTATTATGGAATTAAAGATAAAGAAACAACGAGAAAAGCGAGTGAAATTAAATATGGAATTTCGTGAACAAGTTAGTTTTATAATTTTTTGCGATTGTTCAAGCTACCTAGTCATGGATTTATTTTTTTTGGTTTGATCCAATGGAAAATCACTATTGTATTTATTCTCTCGTTTTATCAGTTTAGTTCACACATATGGGTTGTCTTCTTGAATAAGAAGTCTAACAAAATGATTTGTTAAGTATCCTTATTATGACCTGCAAGATTGCAGCTCTTCTTTTCTGACTACTATATGGACTTGTTTCATTAGCCAATCTAATAACCAGATCAGGTTATTGAAAGGGCCCAAGATCTAACAACTGATCTAATAGCAAGAAATGAACTTTGTTTCAGAGGGGTTAAATGGAGCCCAGATCAGGTAGTAGGGCAAAGGGGATAGCAAGAAAATGAGTGAAGTGAGTTAAATGGGGGTGAGGGTATTTATGTCATTTGCTGAGTTAAATTAGGGGTAATAATGTCATTTCATGCCTAGATGGAATTTAGGCAGGGTGCGGAATTTTGGCCCATATCGTCGATTCGCTACCCAAGGAACCGGGCAATATGGCAAAATCTAACCGAAATAGTAGCGAGATTTTGCCCATATTTTGGCAGATTTCGCCCCCCCCCCCATTTCGAGGGGTATTTTTTGTTAATTTGGGTTGAAACTTGGTGTCTACCTTAATTTGATGCCAATAAACACAGTGGAATGACTGGTTTTGCCTAAAAACTCAACCAAATTGGTGTTCTCGATTGGCATATACCTGACTGTATACGGGTAAAACTGTAATTTTATAACATTATTTTAAACAATCAAACCAACATAAATATGCACAATGACAATAGAGTGATAACATCATTACAAAAATACTACTATACTAGTATACAACTACGTACCTGTCAATACTCAATACCAAGTACTATGCCTCGGTGGATCTGTCAACTTTGTATCCTGTGATAGTGTGGTACAAGACCCAAAGACTATAACTTCAAGCTTACACTCCATTATTTTTTTGAAGTCACTCCAAGACATCACATGCTGATGGTTGTTGACATACAAAGAAACTAGAGCTCTGTAATTGGCATCATCTATGGCTGGAAAACTACTCCCATTAGGGGGTTAACATGAATGGAGCTCTTCAATTGGCATTGTACGATCGAAAGGACATCGGTATGTTGTCTCCAAATAGCAATTGTCTCCGAGCCAAATGGAGGCATAAGCAGGACACTCTGATGATGATGACCCCAACCATCATAACCCCCGTAAGTAGATGTGTTGTCATCTTATGAACCCAAGCTTATGGAAGATCCATCATTATGCCCATGGTAGTGCAAA
Organism: Hakea prostrata; assembly: GCF_041222555.1. Lineage (NCBI taxonomy): Eukaryota > Viridiplantae > Streptophyta > Magnoliopsida > Proteales > Proteaceae > Hakea > Hakea prostrata. The sequence goes on from NC_142607.1 coordinate 36,753,462, forward strand.
CTCCTAGAAGACAAGTATGTATCATCGTGTCCATAAGCGGAAGGGACACCATAACCATAAGTCCCATGGCCATAGCAGGATGTGGAACTTACAGACTCCTCCAAGCTCATGGACCCCATCACTCTTGACAATCTGTCCATCGGATCGAAATGGCCATATGAGCCATACGGTCGAGTGTCGTCACTATAATCATAGCCATACGACCCATACCCATACATGTGTTGCTGCTCCCCCCATGAGCCTCCCCCCTCCCTAGCCGAGTGTAGCTTGTAGGACGACCACGATAAAGCTCACCACCATGATCATCATTCTGGGTGGCATGGGTGTACTGAGTCTCTCTAGTGTATCTATGGGGGGGGGGGTGCTATGTCTCTAATTATGGAACATGTAATCGCTTATGTACTCCTCCACCACCACTAAGACCATTGTCATCATCGTCATCATCATCATCATCCCTCAGAGTTTGACTCGGACTGGGAACAAGGGCGTTATTTGGATCATCCTTTTGCGTGCTAGGCTCCACCATCCAATCCTCATCTAAAATGGTGGCAGCTACCTGTACATGTACCTACCCCTCTTGAGATGCCATGTACTCATCTACGTCAACTCTCGCAGCTTGAGCAATGACTGGGTTTGGCCTACCTCCAGGTTGGTTTAACACCGGCTCACCTCTATCCAACAACCAATCAGTGAGGGGATGCCGCTCATCTGAAGTGACCTTGAAGATATCATCAAGCTCGATGTCCTGTCCATTTCATGGTTACCATTTAACCTGGCATGCTCTAACTTCAGCCTCATGTTGTAGTGGCAATACACGAGGTCATTCAGGTGTTGACTTCCCAACCTGTTCCTCCTCTTGGAGTTAATCATGCCAAATGTACTCCAGTTTCTCTCGCACCCAGAGGCAGAGCAAGTCTGGGAGAGGATCTTCACTGCCACGCTCCAAAGGTTCACTTCATCGCTCCCATACAGAACCCACCACTCAACTACATTATCACAAATAAATTAAGTTAAAACTTTAATGCTTAACAAAAAACCCTACTTATAGAATTATATACTTATATGTAAAATGTAATAATAATAGTAGTAATCATGCATCTAACTTAAATCATAATTTTGTTGGTTATGTAGAGCAACAACTGAACCAAAAGCCCCCAGTGCATTTCTAAACATTTTGATATGCAATAATTTGTATTGATGGTTAGCTAAATTCTTTCACAAATAAAAAGCAAATACTAAGTTCTGACCTCCATGTGGCAATTTGATTGGACCACTGGGTTTGGCTCCAACTTCAAGATAACCTCCATAACGGCATTGAGCAAGTTTGACCGCAACCCCAAATTTTCACTACACTGATATTTAGGATTGAGATAATAGGTTGCACAATTCACAAACTCATAGTTAGAGACTTAATATCTACTATAAGTTACAAATTAATAATAATAATCCACACTAATTACTTATCTGCCCTATGCATCGGATGCATTAGATGAGCGGTCCATTTAACATGCATAATGTTCAAGTAAGTGGTGCAACCTTTGGGGTTAGCTCTTTGGATTACTATCTTCATTTGCTCAAGGGCTGTATAAATGTGGGGTATAGTGAGCCCCCTCAGGGAGGAATCAACCATATATAAGACCTTTATTATGGGATCTAAGGTCTCCAGCACAATTGTCACATTCCTCCAAAACTCATCAGATGAAATTGTCGTCTGTGCGGTGCGTCCACTACTTGTACTGGACTATCACAAACACATTAAGTTAGTAATAACTACTACATACTAGATATTCATAGTATAAATGTATAAGAAGTTAACAACTTGTTAAATCAAATAGTAGAGAGAGAAAAAGAAAGGAAAAAAAAAAAAACTTACTTTGATCCAACCCATGAGAACCACTCCTCTGATGCAAACATGGATCTCAAGCCCGCCTTCCTTTCCTTAATACTATTGAGGGCGATGAAATTCGTGGTGAATCTCATAGGACCTGGTCACACTAGCTCACCCTTGCATGCTCGCCTCATCATATCCAGAGCAGCAATATGATTATAGATGAAATTTGTTACCTGCCTGGCATTCTCCACTGTGCTCTGAATAATACTAATCTTACCGATGTCCTTTAACATGAGGTTGATACAATGAGCTACGCATGGTGTCCAATATAGATTATATCCAGATGTTTTCATCAGTACCTCACCTGCCTTCTTAAAGTTGGAGCCATCGTCGGTGACAATCTGCACCACATTATTCTTCCCAACCTCATCAATAACATTCTGCAAGAGTCCAATTATATACCTATAGTCTTTTGTTTGCCCAGTAGCATCCACAGATTTTAAAAAATGGTTAGCCTTTCACAATATACCATAAAGTTGATGATAGTTTGATCGTGTCGCTAACCAATCAAAAATAAAATCCTATACTAATCTAGCAGGCAGAAAGTATGGGGTCGAACTATGGGGAACTAAAAGGCTAAGTTACTAAGATTGAATTTAACAAAACTAAATTTAAACTAAATCTATTAATTAATGCAAAAACTTAAACTATGAATATGTTAAGATCTTTGGGATTTCGAATCCCCAATGCTTTTCTTTAACCGATATAACTCTACACTTCAAAGCAAATTAGGGATGGTCTTCCTAGGTATGCCCTATCTTCGCAAGACTATCGTCCTTCGCAGAATCTTGGCACGCTTAGTTCGCTGAGCTATAGAACATCTTTGGCCAAACTCAAACACAATCAACTAGAAGAGATAGAACAATCAAATTAATGAAATAAGCATGTTTCATCTACATCCCAAAGAAAAGGAACTAGCTACTCATTATCACAAAGTTCATAAGAAAAATAAAAATGAAACATAGGGAGGGAGAGAGAGAGAGATGTGGTCTTCTTCTTCAGCAATGAGAGAGATGAGAGCCGCATTCGCCGTCTCTTTTCTTCTCTGTGGCTAGCTTCTCTTTTATGTCTCCCGCACACAATGAATCCCCCTCTTTACCCGTCGATTTGACCTTTATTCTTTCGGATTTTGAAAAAACTTAAAACTATAAAGTTGTAGATATTTTCAATATCGTTCTATAGCATCTTGAATCATCAAAATCCAAGCTCATACGAAGGAGATATTCCCAAAATACTGAAGGTATGTCTGTTTATCCGATTTTCAGATTTATTACCAATTTTGTTCCTTAGACCTCCACCTATTTCCAATTTGGCTAAGATCTCACTTTTCATGATTTCTTGAGCAGCAAGATTGAATGCCATGATTTAAAATCCACCAATATCTAATATATTTGCCAATTTTACTCCATATTATCTCTAATATCCAAAATCTCCTTATTCCTGAAAAATACACAAAAATACTCAATTAGCTCTCTTTAATTAAATAAGTATGGGGAATTAAATCAAATAAATAATGGTAAATGCATGCTTATCAATAGACTTTCTTGTCGGACTGGTCCATCCATCACACATAATGGTGCATCCATATGACCCCCACATCTGTCTCAAACCACTGATGTACTCTTATAGCTCCTCCTTCTCCTCAATCATTAAGGTGGTCATCACCTCCTTAGGGGTGGGACCAGCGTATCTAGGGCTTGCCTCTGCAATAGTGTCAATTATATTTCTATAATAAGGACCCTATATTGTGTTTGCTGAAACCGAACTGTAGTACATCCACTTTAACATTGCCTTCTTCGCTTTCTTGGCCATCCCTTTCTATGCACCTGTAATCTTGGGCTGTTTGGCCCCCTTCTTTCTGAAAATATTAGAATCCTGCTCTAGGATACGATCACTCCTCTGTGGATAGTCACGTGGTCCCCGCATATCAACTATAGAAGTGACCCTCTGACTTTATGATCGGCTGAAGATACCACGTATACCACCCATGTCCCTAGATCCATATGCCCAACCCCTGATCTAGATGCTCCAGCCCCTAATCTAGATGATCCAGCCCCTATAGGCCAAGAGGGACTAGCTCCTGTAAATCTAGCTTTAATCCTCTCCTCTTCCTGGCATTGCATCTCCATACTCTTAGCCATCACCTGTCTAATGTCCCTCTCCTCCTGCTCTTTGATATCAATGGGATCAACATCTTGATCAGAATCTGAATCAACTCTATAAGATGATGGTGCCCACACTGCCTCATCCAATGCATCATTCACCCTCCTCTTCTCCTGTTTTTCTTCCCCTTTTCTTTCTCCATCTCTCTAACTGCCTTCACGATATCAGCATTCACCTCAGTGCACGTGACCACATCCTTTGAACTACTAGTGATGTGAACCTTCAACCTACTTTATACCACATGAGTTCAACTCCTTACCACTGAAGTTGCATTTTGTTTTACTCTTGTTGCCATCAATAGCAACACAATACTGCCATGCATGATCAACCTTCCCCCTCACTGCAGGCCTAGCTCCCTGTGGCTGTCCCTGTCCCTGGTGCTTTCCTCGTCCCTGCTATACTCCTGTGAACTTGCTCCTCTCCCACTGCTAGATATGATAACTGTTGCAACAAAAATGATTTCATAAATAATTAAACAATACCAATATAATATTTTAAACAATATTTAATATTTTTTCAACAAAAGAAAAGGCTACCATATCAAAACTGTCAATGAAACCACACGAGCAGTTGAAAATAATTATATAGGTATTCAATAATTTTTTCTAATTTTCAAAATCATTTCCCTTATTTGTTCCTAATTTTTTATCTTTATATATATATAATATATAATATATATATTATTTTAATAAAATTCAAAAAATAAAATAATTATTTATTGAGTCAACAAATATTCCGACTCCGTGAATCTATAGATCGGCCCAAGAAGATTCACATATATTTTTCAATCATTATACAACACATTTATCATGCAAAAAGTAAGCATTTACAATATATGAAAATACAATTTTTTATGCCCGAAAATAAATAAATAAATTACTTAGCAAAAACAAAATTTTGATTCTGTGAGTTTGTAGATCAGCCTACTCTATTCAACATATATTAATTTCATACCCATCTAACAACATTATGACATGCATTTAAAGAAAAAAACAGTTTAGAGAACAATAGTTACCTATCATATGAAAAACTCCACAAAACCTCCAGATCTGTGTGAAATCTCACTTGATCATCGCAAATAATGTTATACCTATCAATAATGAAGTGAGAACTAAGGTTTTATGTCAAAGATTGAATGAAAATATGGCAAAAGTGCAATAATTAGGAGATAAAAGCTTTGGGGGAGGTTTGGATATGAGAGAGAAAATCCAAAAATGATTTGGATATTCGACCAAAAATTGCCGAAATCCATCATTTATCGCGATAAATCGCCGATATATTGTTGGTTTGAATATCAAAGCTAGTTTCGGTTCGTCATGAACTAAAACTGCCAAAATTCGGCGATATTGCATACCATGCATTTGGGGCTTGTTTGGTTACACGAGTCTAGAGATTTCAAATTTGTAGATTTAAAAAATGTGAAGTTATAATTTATGAAATTAAGTGTTTGGTTAACTGAATATGTAGAATGAAGTATGTGGATTCATTTGTGATTTTTGTGAATACACAAATGTTTAACATTTTTATAGTAGAGATCATACTCATAAATCTATAGATTCATGTTTTCAGTATAAAAAGATGAATTTTTAGATTTCATGAATCCAGAGATTTTCATAACCAAACGGGTATAAATCTCGCATTTATGAATCTAGAGATTTCAAATCTTTGGATTCATGTTAACCAAGCAGGCCCTTAATAACAAAGTTGAACTGTGAGTGACTTGTAATTTTTCAAGTGTATGCCATACAGCATATTAATGAGTGTGGGTGATCGCTAATTTCACCCCAATAATGGTGAATGCATATAAAAAACTCTATTTACCATTTCTATTCCTATTTAGCCCAAAAAAAATATGAGTTCTTACCCGTATTCCATTAATATACAGTGTGGTATACGGGCCGAATAGTTGTGGTTCTCGGTTTTACAAGACTGCCCTTCGCCAATGGAGGGTTAAGAGTCTCGTCTCTCAACGGAGGGGAGTGGGTTCAAACCCTACCGGCGGCACATATATCTCACACTTCCCTATAAAAGCTCTTGTAACGTTCGTTAGCGCATCTCTAATCTCTATAAATCAGAAATGTTGCCCTAAATTTAGACGCAGACCACAAGCATCAGCACCTAAAAAAGCTTCTCTGTTGCCACTCCTTGCTCCTTTTGTCTTTCCCCATCTACATATCATTTGTCTAAACCCTAGCGTTGAACGGCTTGAAATTTATAGGTTTGATCTTGTGTTTCCTCCCTGTTCCGTTACTGATCTATTGTAGTTCTATGGATTTTGATTCATTTTTTTTTTGTTTAACGCAGTTGGAGGGAACATTTAGAGCTTATTGAAGATGTCTGACGATGAAACCAAGGAGGAGAAGGAGCTAGATCTCAGTTCTCCTGAAGTTGTTACCAAATATAAGAGTGCTGCTGAGATCGTCAACAGTAAGCATATCTGATTATCTTCTTTGTGAACTTCTTGTTTTGGGATGGATTTAGAAGGAACTACTACTAGATTTTTTCTGTAGCATGTTATTAACTGTTTAGCTCTAATCATTTATTCTAGTTTTTCTTTGTAACTTGATAATCTATCTATTCGATTCAGTGCCTGACGATTTGTAGAAATTCAAAACATGCAGAGGCGTTGCAATTAGTAGTGTCAGAATGCAAACCAAACGTTAAGGTGGTAGATATCTGTGAGAAAGGCGATGCCTTCATCAGAGAGTAAGATTTGTTATCTATCGCTATTTTTCGTTGGCATGCCTTTATCAGAGAGTAGAAGTTGTTATCTATCTCCTTTTTGCGTTGGCTTTTGTGTACAGGTTGGTTGTTTTTGTATTTATATTGTAAAACTACACTAGTGAATATACAGTAGAATGGTACTGATTGGTTGGTGGTGACTGCAGGCAATCTGGGAACATGTACAAGAACATGAAGAAGAAGATAGAGAGGGGCATTGCCTTCCCGACATGCATCTCCATTAACAACACAGTGTGCCATTTCTCTCCTCTTGCCAGTGATGAGACGGTCCTCCAAGAAGGTGATATGTTGAAGATGTAAGTTCTTCCTCCCACCCCAGTTTCATTGTATGTTTGCTTTGATTAACTTATTAACAATGAAGTAATGATCATTTCTCTCTCTTTGTTGCTGCAGTGATATGGGATGTCACATAGATGGGTTCATTGCTGTAGTTGCTCACACTCATGTCCTTCAAGAAGGGCCACTGACGGGGAGGGCAGCGGATGTCATTGCAGCGGCCAATACTGCTGCTGAAGTTGCGTTACGGCTTGTGAGACCAGGAAAAAATGTAATTACTTTTTGATTTTGGGAACGTCTGTTTAGTTTTATTTGTTGGTTTGATTCCCATTGATTCTTTGCTGATATTGCTGTAATTACCATTTGCACATCGTTGATATGCTAGGAAACCAACTCGAGCTTCGTTGACAAGGATTTAGTATTAGAAAATAGTATTAGTTATGTGTATTCTAATACTGGTGTAAGATTAGAATGCTAAAAGCTAACCCGACAGAGTCTGCTCTTCTGATCATTTCTCTTTGGAAACGAATGCAAGAAAAAAGAAGCTAACTATGAATTAGTATCAAAGAATCATGTTAACTGTGTATTGGTCACTCTTTTTCTTAGGTTTTTCCTTGTATGGCCTCTGTTTTCTTTTATTCCAGATTTCTTTTTAAATCTAATCATTATCAGTTTTTGTTCATTGGTTTGCAGTCTCTTTCGTAATTTGCAGATAGATTGTGATTGATGGGTAGCATCTTTTATATTTTATATAGATTTCATTGATGGTAACAATTATGAGATCAGAAAAGATCACTGGATGCCTCTGTAATTGCTGCAAATATTCACTGAGGAGCCCGATTATATAGGATTCACTCTAAGAATCTTATAATTTGATTTTGTTCATATCATATTAAAAACTGATTGATTTTTTATTCCCCGCCTGAAAAAAACTGATTGATTTGGCATAGCAAGTAGGTTCTATGTAATTATATTGCATCTTGTCCTCTGCCTTTACTCTTTAGCTTTTTATATTATAGGAGTAGGATATCTGAAGGAAACTATGAGAGCATGTCCCAAAGCATGCTCTGAATGAAACTCTAATAAATGAAATATTCAGTTTCTGGTCCTTTGCAATGGTAGCCATACAATTTACTGAGCCCATTTAGCTGAGGTTCTTGGGTGTTGCTATTTTTGTAATCTACTTATGTTGGGCTGAGGCTTAACAAGTGAGATTTAGAAGGAATAAAGGAGCTTTGGTGTGGTGTATTTGTATTACATTTAAGCTAATGTGGTCCAGCACTGATGTGCTTTTGTTGTTGTTGTTTATGCATTTATGGTTTCCCATCATATTAGGAGATCCATTCATTCCTTAAGTTTTTTCAGTTGTTCTCTTTACACCATGTGCAATTTTACAAATAGTTTGTGTATTCCTGGATTTTCCTTTCCTCGAGCTGAGAATATCCAGTATTGTCATTAGTCGTATTTGATTTATATGGTCCCAATGATGAGTATGTTATAAGCCATGGGTTACACCCAAGTGAAGCTTTTGTCATAGTTACTCTGACTGGGAAATGGTAGTACTCTATCCTTGATTTTAACTGTGACAATTTTCTTGTATCACCTAGTTTTGCACACAAGTTTTCGATTAGTTCTCAGTATTTTGTTATGGGGAGAGTGATGTATGGGAGTAGAAAGAATTTTTAAAAAGAAATCAATTGCTTGATAGTTATATAAAAAAAGGCAAATTGTCTGATGTAATCAACTTTTTATTGGTTTCCTGTGTCTCCCTTTTGGTGCTTTATGCTTTGTATCAATTAGGATCTGTTGTTTGATTGATACATGTAACCTATGCCCAGCGAATATTTCCTTTAGCTGTTCAAAGCGTTGGTTGATACATGTAACCTCTGCCCAGACAATATTTGCTTCAGCTGATCAAAGCATTGCATTGCTTGCGTACCTAGTTTGTCTTATGTTATTACTGATACTAGGTTTCATGTACTGTTCTCTTCCCAATGTGGATTTTCTTCATTTCATTCTCTTTTTTTGCTGTTGGGGTTGGGGACGTGGTGAAAACTGTACCAGATGCCCTGTTGTCTACTTCTCTTATTTTTTATTGTTCAAAATTGTCTCCAACTTCACTTTCCACAGGTGCACAGTTTCATGATATAATAAAAAAGGTTTTTCTCTGAATATGCTACTGATTCTTCAAGTCAGCATGATTTCTCTAAATGATGAAGACTATAAAATATGCTATGGAGATTATGGAGAATCTCCAATGAAGCTTCATTTGTCATAGTTACACTGATAGAGCATCATGTGCCTGTACATCTTTTTTCCGTCGCGTCGCCTTAATTGTTAAGTATGATACATCAGGTGGCTAGTTGACATTAAGTTTCTGGTATTTGGTGTTCATATTTTTGAGTGACTGGTTCTAGCTGTCATAGTTGTCATGACAGCACCTAAGCACTGCCATGGTGTTCGAGCTCGTTCTGGGGTATAGGGTCCAAAGAGACAACAGTCCTTGTTGAGGTTTAAGAGTTAAAAGTTCAGTTATGTTTGTTGTTTTGTTTTCCGATGAATACATTACTGATTTGTTCAACTGGGCATGATTCTCTAAATGATCAAGACTACAAAATATGCTAAGGAGAGCAATCTCCAATGAAGTTTCATTTGTCATAGTTACACTGATAGAGTGTCATGTGCCTCTACCGTCTCTCTTCTCTTGTGTTGACCTAATTGTCAAGTATAATACATTAAGCAGCTGGTTGACATTAAGTTTCTGGTATTTGGTATTCATATTTTTTTAGTGGCTGCTCTAGGTGGCATAGTTGTTATGACATTCCTAAGCACTGGCTAGGTTTTTGACTCTTTCTGGGGTCTTGGGTCCAAAGAGACTACAGGTCTTGTTGATGCTTAATTATATCCTATATTTTATTTATTATATGTAAAAGATTCCACATTAGGTCATCACTAGGACGTAATTGTGTCATATTGCATTGGCTTCTCCGCCTTAATCAAACTCTTTCCACACTTCAAACCATGGGACGATGCCGCCCTATGCTGTTCAGTTCAGCCTTTGCTGGCGCTAGACGTGCTAACGTATGCTGTATATATTGCATGGAAGCAGAATTGTATAAAATTGTCACTGCTGTATTGTACAAAATCAGCTATTGTATTCCTCGGGGAACTGGGCAACAATTAGATGGGTGCCTTGTCACCTGGTTGCCCTTCAGCAGCTGGTCGCTTTTACAAGTATCCTAGTTTGTCCTTGTATAAAATTGTTGCCACTATTTTTTTAGCTTTTTGTTTCCCCTGTATTTAGCAGTTGTGCAACTTGTGACATCATAGCTTCCTAGTTTTCAGTCTTTGTATGTCTCCTTTGTGGATGTATTTTCAGCTGGACGTTGCACTTGTCCATTTCTGTTATTAGATGGTTGTACTACCAGTGCTTTAAAGAGATAGTCACTAGGTCCATATGAACAAGAATGTGTTTCTAGTTAGTCAGTTGTATGACTCTTCTCCTGTATCATATATTTAATCTTATTCTGTGCATCATTGATCACATTATTACTAACAAAAGTTGCTAGGAGTTGGTTTTAGTTGGGTAGTGTGAAGTTGAAGCAAGACGATTTCTTAAGCCTATCTCTCCCCATTTCCTTTCAATTGTTGGGCTATAGGATTGAAATAAAAATCATGTTGGATATCATGTTCCAAACACCTATTGATAGTTTAAAAATAAACTTCTTCGGAAAGTCTCACACATGCATAAAAGAAGGCAACTTTGCTGAGGTTACACATTTCTTTTTGGTTTTTCCTCCTTCCCTTTTTGCCTATAACATAAACAGCTGCTACGCTTGGGGGTGGTCAACTATCTTAGTTAATTTAAAGCCAATGGTTTTTGTCAAAGCATTGTCCCTGCTCAGGAGGGTCTTTATTCCCAACTGATCCACCAACACGTTTGGGCAGCTCTTTCTACCATCCAACACTTCAGGCAGCTCTTTTTAGAAGACTAATAAATTTTTTTTTCTAAGATTCCCCTCCACACACACACACACACACCCTCTCACCCCCCAAAAAAAAAAGGGGAAAAAGAAAAGAAAAGAAAAAGCAAATGGTGATGTAGTTTAGGGAGCATTATCATACAAGCTTGATAAAAGGCAACTTTGCCGAGGTGATCAATTTCTTTTTGGTTATCCTCCTTTCCTTGTTGCCTATAACATATTTGGCTACTATGCTTGGGGTTATCAATTATATTTTTGTTAATTCTCACTCATTAGTAGCCAACAGTTTCTATCAGAGCATTTTCCCTTCTGTTCGGATTGGTTTTTAATTCTTACTTTAAATCTTTCTTTAAGTTGGCACATGTTTGGTCTTTGCTTTGCTTTTTCTTTGGGAGTGGGATGGCGTTAGGTGGGGGATTTATAAGATTTTTTTTTTCGGGGGAGAAATCTTCTACAAGGACATTTATATTGGCAATTGTGGAACTGTTGGGGGATTGAAAGAAAAATCATGCTGGATATGCTTCATAAATTATTAGCGGTAGTAAGGACAAAATGCTGATTAGTTCATAGGGCATTCTTTCACAGGCAACTTTGCCGAGGTGATCAATTTCATTTTGGTTTTCCTCCTTTCCTTGTTGCCTACAACATACACGGTTACTATGCTTGGGGTTGATCAATTATTGTTTGTCAATTCTTACTCATTAGTGGCCTACATTTATTTTCAAAAGCGTTATTTCTTTTCAGGAGTGTTTTTTTTTTACTCTCAACTGAGTAGATTTTTTTTCTTTTCACATGCTTGATTTTTGGCTTTTTTTTCTTCTTTCCTGGCAGGGAAGGTTTGTTATTTGTAAGTTTCATTTTTTTTTCCTGATCTTCTACTAGAGATGTTGTAAAGTCTACTTGTTAGAAACCATGCTCAAACTACTCATCCTATGGTAGACTTGTCCTTAGCCTGTGCCTCTAGAATGATGCTTCTGAATACTAATACTAATAATACAACACATCCATAATGGGAACAGTTTTCTGACAAGGTGCAGTAGGCCCAGGCAAGACCAGTTTGCATGGCAAGCAGTGACCCTTGAATGTAGACTATTGATATGAAAATTGACATTTCCGTTGAATAATTTCTGAAGATCATTGTTCATGTTTTCTCTTTTTTGTGGTAGTTTTATTGCCTTGTCCAGGTGGTCTTGAACTTGTGAGCTAAAGTAGAACTGAGGACATTGTTGAAAAGGTAGGTTACCTAGAATGGATTGTTCATTGAGACTGCAATTCGAAAGTATTACCTTTAATGAGATGATGTTGGTGCTTGAATGTTTGATCGGCCCAGTTGAATGCATATAATTATTAGTCAAGGTTCCTATATCTCAATAAGTAAAACCTGAAGGCGCTCAATCCCATGAGTGGATGTTGGTCGTTGGAACTGTAGCTAGTTTTGGAATTGATCCATATTTTCCTCTCTGAGAGATGGAAGAACAACCAAATGCTGGTCATTGGGATCTTTATCCAATCTCAAGATTTTGTGATTATTTTACTTGTCAGTCTTAAGATTGTTCAATGTTTTCTGACAAGGTTCTTGTTTGTTTTAATAAATGTGAAAAGTATTGGAATTACAATAAGATCATTTCTTCTTTTTTTTTTTTGGGTTTTTGGGGGGGGGGGGGGGGGGTAACACCATCTTGCTGTTCTGATAGGGTGAATGGGTTTGCTTGTTTGCTGCAAGGGTTATTTTTCAATGAGTTATTTGGTTCAAGTATTGTTATTACTATTGTTATTTTATTGTGTTGTGCCATTGCTGTGACAAATTGTTTAGCATGAATGTGTCAATTCACTCTTGTTCCTTACATGTGCAGAATAGAGATGTTGCAGAAGCTATTCAGAAGGTCGCTGCTGCCTATGACTGTAAGGTTGTTGAAGGTGTCCTCAGTCATCAACTAAAGCAATTTGTGATTGATGGGAATAAGGTCATATTGAGTGTATCTAGTCCTGATACCAGAGTTGAAGATTCTGAATTTGAGGAGAATGAAGTCTATGCAATTGATATAGTAGCCAGCACTGGTGAGGGAAAGGTAAGTGAGCTGCTATTAATTGTACATTTTTCTTGTGCTCTAACATATGATTTTAATGTGGCTGATTTCTTATGGCATACATATCACAGCCTAAGTTGTTGGATGAGAAGCAAACTACCATTTACAAGAGAGCTGTGGACAAGACTTACCACTTGAAGATGAAAGCATCAAGATTCATCTTTAGTGAAATAAGTCAGAAGTTTCCTATCATGCCCTTCTCAGCCAGGTTTGTGACTCTTTTTTGGCCTTGTTTCCTTGTTTACTTTATGTCTTCTATTATAGTTACATAATAAAATGTGTTTGTGTTGTAACTTGATGCCTTTTATTAAGCATAATACAATTCCTTTGTATTAGGGCTCTAGAAGAGAAGAGGGCCCGGCTAGGATTAGTGGAATGTGTGAACCATGACCTACTGCAGCCTTACCCTGTTCTTCATGAGAAGCCTGGTAAGCATATCCTGCCACAGAATATCATCCTTGATGTGGAAAGTTGAGTCTTTGGTTCAGCAGTTAGATTTTTCAGCTTGTATGCTGTATCTGTATTAGAAGTGTTCCTTAGATAACCATATTTAATCTTTGCAGGTGATTATGTTGCCCATATTAAATTCACCGTTTTGTTAATGCCAAATGGGTCAGACCGGATTACTTCTCATCCGCTGCAGGAGCTACAGCCTGCAAAGACAGTAGATGACCCTGAGATTAAAGCCTGGTTAGCTCTTGGGACAAAGACAAAAAAGAAAGGTGGCGGGAAAAAGAAGAAAGGTAAGCTGTCGGGAACCATTGAAAGAGTTGGTACATAAGATTTGTAGAAAGGTTCTGGTGGGTCTTTTTCCTTTTTTTGTTGTTGTTTGGGTTTGGGGGGGGGGGTGGGTGGTGAAGAGGGTGGGAGGCACTAAATGACCCTTCCCAATGGAAGGTGGAAATCTGTCTCCAATGATATCAATTCGTATAATCATTCACAACTGAGCACGTGCAACAATGCGCACCCCCACCCCCCCAATTTGAATACTGAGGGATGAGGAGATGAAAGCTTAATCTGCATAATTTGTATAGATTTTTCAAACATATCAGGCAGAAAATCATGCAGCTTCCTTGCAAATGAAAATAGTGGGGGAGGTGTTAATATGAAAGTAGTGGAAATAATTGATCTTTTGTTATTTTAGGCTAGCTACTGATCTCAATTTCATGTCTTAATTCTTTCATTTTTCCTGATAGTTTGGATGAGCTTAGGTTTAAATAATATCTGTAACTTAGTTACTGGAATTCTCTAGACCTATCAATCTGAGGCAATCAGGACCTCTGAACAAATGAAACCATTTTTCTTATGTCACTTTGTTTTGTCTGGAAGGCAGGGTTGTTTGGTGCAAGCAATTTAGTTTTTTCTCGTTTTTCGTGGGGATATTCCTAAACAAATTGTATTTGGTATTTCCTTTTTTGTCGGGTGAAGTGTATTTGGTACTGTTTTCATTTTTGAGGGATTCGTCAAACTCTCGAGTAGAAAATCAGGCAGCCCCCTTGTGAATGAAAATGGCAGGGGAGGTGTTTATCTTCTCGTAGATCAAATCACTTTTGTTCTTCAGACTTTGCTGAGATGGGTCTCTAAATCCCTTCCCTGAAGTTGGTCTAGTAAACTTAAGCACATTCTGTTGTCATTTATGATGTCTTTCTTTCATTTGTATTCTGTGGTCAGGGTATTGAAACACTCTTTTAGCAAAATTTGTTGAGGTAAGATCTAGATTGTTTCAGTTAAGATGCTGTTGTTTATGGTTGGCAACAACCGGGGTGAACCATTGATCATCTGGCGGTGTCAAGTGGCAATTTTGCACAGGGTTAGGCAAGTCAGGATCATGATCTAGCCAATCTTCTTTAATCTTGCTTAGTGCACATCTTATTTCTATGGGACCACTTTCTGGGGTCTTTCAAACCTTTAGGGCTATAAGATAGGTTGTTTGTATGAGTGCAATGCCAAATGCCTTTAAATGTGCACTTTTACATGATTGTTAGTGTCCTAAAGTGCACACGAACACTTAATGGGGCGTGGATCTTGAAGTTGACGTACTGCAAGCTTTAGTGTGCATCTCAAGCTCCAGTGATCTTCATAAGATTTGTAGAAAGGATCTGGTGTGTCTTTTTCATTTTTTTTTCTGGGGGGGGGGTGTTTGGTGGTGAAGAGAGTGGGAGGAACTAAATGACCCTTCCCAGTGGAAGGTGGAAATTCGTCTCCAATTATATCAATTCATGTGCTCATTGACAACTGAGCATGTGCAACAATGGCAGCCCCACTCACAAAAAAAGAGAGAAAAAGAATGCTTACCTATAAGATTTGATCTAATTGGATTAGTTGCATCAATCTGGATTTGTTGGTTGGCTCCCTTTCCCATTGTTGATGGAATGCTAAATGAGTTAGTTTTAATACTGAGGGTTGAGGAGATGAAAGCTTAATCTGCATATGGTGTATAGATTTTTCAAACTTATCAGGCAGAAAATCAAGCAGCTTCCTTGCAAATGAAAATAGTGGGTGGGGGAGGTGTCAATATGAAGGTAGTGAAAATAATTGATCTTTTGTTATTTTAGGCTAGCTGATAAATCTCAATTTCATGTCTTGAATTCTTTCAATTTTCCTAGTAGTATGGATGAGCTTAGGTTTAAATAATATCTGTAACTTTGTTACTTGAATTCTCTTAACCTATCAATCTGAGGCAATCAGGGCCTCTGAACAAATGAAACCATTTTTCTTATGTCACTTTGTTTCATCTGGTAGGCAGGGTTGTTTGGTGCAAGTAGTTTAGTATTTTCTTGTTTTTCTTGGGGATATTCCTAAACAAATTGTATTTGATATTTACTTTTTTGTCGGGTGAAGTGTATTTGTTACTGTTTTCATTTTGGGGGATTCGTCAACCTCTCGAGTAGAAAATCAGGCAGCCCCCTTGCGAATGAAAATGGCAGGGGAGGTGTTTATCTTCTCGTAGATCAAATCACTTTTGTTCTTCAGACTTTGCTGAGATGGGTTTCTAAATCCCTTCCCTGAAGTTGGTCTAGTAAACTTAAGCACATTCTGTTGTCATTTATCATGTCTTTCTTTCATTTGTAGTCTGGTCAAGGTATTGAAACACTCTTTTAGCAAAAATTGTTGTGGTAAGATCTAGATTGTTTCAGTTAAGATGCTGTTGTTTATGGTTGACAACAACCGGGGTGAACCATTGATCGTCTGGCGGTGTCAAGTGGCAATTTTGCAAAGGATTAGGCAAGTTTGCATCATGATCGAGCCAATCTTCTTTAATTTTGCCTAAAGTGCACACAAACACTTGGAGCCTGGATCTTGAAGTTGATATACTGCTAGCTTTAGTGTGCATCTCAAGCTCCAGTGTTCTTCATAAGATTTTTTTTAAAGGTTCTGGTGGGTGGGTTTTTTTCTTCTTTTTGGGGGTGGGGGGTGGTGAAGAGGGTGGGAGACACTAAATGACCCTTCCCAACGATATCAATTCATATGCTCATTGACAACTGAGCATGTGCAACAATGGTGCCCACCCACCCAAAAAAAAGAAGATTTGTAGAAAGGTTCTGGTGGGTCTTCTTTTTTTCCCCCGGGGGGGGGGGTTGTTGGTGAAGAGGGTGGGAGGATTTAAATAACCCTTCCGCATGGAAGGGGGAAATTTGTATGCTCATTGACTACTGAGCATGTGCAACAATGGTACCCCCCAAAACACACTAAAAAGAAAAAAAAAAGAATGCATACCTAGAAGATTTGATCTAATTGGATTAGTTGCATCAATCTGGATTTGTTGGTAGGCTCCCTTTCCCATGGTTGATGAAATGCTAAATGAGTTAGTTCTAATAATGAGGAGATGAAAGCTTTACTGAGGGATGAAAAGATGAAAGCTTAATCTGCTTATGGTGTATAGATTTTTCAAACATATCAGGCAGAAAATCAAGCAGCTTCCTTGCAAATGAAAATAGTGGGGGAGGTGTCAATATGAAAGTAGTGAAAATAATTGATCTTCTGTTATTTTAGGCTAGCTAATTAATCTCAATTTCATGTCTTGAATTCTTTCAATTTTCCTAATAGTTTGGATGAGCTTAGGTTTAAATAATCTCTGTTACTTTGTTACTGGAATTCTCTAAACCTATCAGTCTGTGGCAATCGGGCCCTCTGAACAAATGAAACCATTTTTCTTATGTCACTTTGTTTCATCTGGCAGGCAGGGTTGTTTGGTGCAATTAATTTAGAATTTTCTTGAAGTTCTTGGGGATATTCCTAAACAAATTGTATTTGGTATTTCCCTCTTTTTGTCGGGTGAAGTGTATTTGGTACTTCCATGTTTTCATTTTTGGGTGATTCGAGTAGAAAAATCAGGCAGCCCCCTTGTGAATGAAAATGGCAGGGGAGGTGTTTATCTTATCGTGGATCAAATCACTTTTGTTCTTCAGACTTTGCTGAGATAGGGTTCTAAATCCCTTCCCTGAAGTTGGTCTAGTAAACTTAAGCACATTCTGCTTGTCATTTATCATTTTTATTATGTACTTCCTCCCATTTTTTGGTGCAATGGTTGGTTGATTATAGTTGTAGTCTGAGGTCAAGTTATTGAAAAGCTTTTTAGCAAAAATTGTTAAGGTTAAGAATGTGCAGCAAAACTGCCTCCTGGAATTTTGCTTCTGCAGACACTGTCCCCAGTTTACTTTTACTGTGGGTTTAGTATGAGGCCTTTTGTTGGTTATTCCACTGTTTCTTGTTTTCAACCTTGGTTAGAGTTGAAATGCAGATTCAAGTTAGGGTTGGTTGGGTCAGTGTTGGGTCCCCCGGCTAAGTACAGCTGGAACCTGCTGTTTCTTTGGCAATGCTTAACGATTTAGTTATTTATCTTTTACAATTTTATTTTGGCATCTGAAAGTTTATTGAATGGAAATATCTAAAAATTTTCGGAGCTGTTGTGAATCAAATGGGTTCCCTAATGGCAAAAGACAGGCATGTTAATGTCAACCTGGGCCAGCTCAGAACTCCGAGGGTAAGCAAGGGACTCGGCTGTGTTGGCTGCGTCCAGGGCCGGGTTGGACTTGGGTTATGGTTTAAACACCCCATCCTGTCTCATTTTTAGTATGTTTGTATTTCAATTCTGTCATAGATCTATTCCTATTTTGTTTTTATATCAATCAGTCATGTCGTTAATATCAGACCTGCTTACTCTCTATTTTGTGATGTTGATGTTCTTGACAATAACTCACTTTCTAATGTTTTGTAGGTAGGAAGACTGATAAAGTAGATGATTCCGCAGAGCCAGAGGCGATGGATGACGCAACAAATGGTGGAGCATCTCAACAATGATTCCCCCTTCAATTTTGTTCTTGTTTTTCTTTGGGGGGCCTCTGCTGTATTTGTCTATCAGCTCGCCGGGCAGACGATCGAGGCAGCTGGTTTTTCAATGTATTTACGAGGATATTAGTCTGAGGTAGAGATGTTTATGGTTAACCCTTTTCTGTTTACTCTGTTTCCTACTGGCGAAGAAATTGAGATACACAGATCCGACTTCACCATTAAACTTCAGGAGCCACGAAATCCGACCGTAATCACCACCCGAAAATTCATTTTAGAAGTCCTTGGTAATGTTTGGTGATTGCAGAAATTCAGATTCTTCGTCACAAACACTATCTACAGCGTCGGTTATCTATAGCATATCAGTGAATTCACATTGCTTCCTTCAGCATTCACATATTCTTCAAACGTGAAGAACAGATATCGCGTCCATTAACAGATCTAGTGAATCCAGTTCTATGCTTCATGACGAGGTCAAAAATGAGGACATTTCTTGAAAGATTAAAATCAATCCGATTTGATTCAAAGTGATTCAAAATATAGTTTCAGTTTTCTATCTTAGACTCCTGGTTCATTGATACATTTGAAATGTGTGAAAAACATAAAGCATTCAAGTTGGAACCCTGAGGGGTGGCTCAATTGGTAGAAGACCAACACTTCCAAGTAGGAGGTTAGAATTTGAATCCCCCAAGACTAGACGAAGCTTTGCCTTATACTATGTAAAATCCCCATCCCCCGATATATAATTAGTACCTATTACTAGGGGTGTCAATTAAACCTTGTTGACTTGGATTGACCCAAACATTCCCCAAGTTCGAGTTGATATTAACCCGATTTTTTCAGCCTAAAGAGGAGGCTTAGGTTTCAAAATAATCAGCCCTTACAAGGTCGGGTTTGGCCCATGGGCAAATCCGGCCTAGTCCAACTCGACCTGTGTTAGTTTCATTTAATTAAAGTTATATTTAAAACTTAAAATGGCATTAAGCAAATCGAATGTCCCTTTTGTTTTGGTTAGTAACAACAAACAATAAGTATTTTCTTCTTTTTTTGGTAAGTTACAATTTCATTATCCCACTAACCCTATGTATATCTAAACATGTTTCTATAAATCTCACATTCAAATTTAAATATATTTTCGATGTCTCACATTCCCAATTTTAAATTATTCTATAAATCTCACATTCCCAAATATGCGCGTTACTTCATGTTTTTTGGCCTGAGGTAAAATAAAAGTTTCTTTGTAGAAGTACGTGTAGTATAGTTGGACACTACTTTTTTTTATCATTATTATATTTTTCACGATTAGTAACTGTTTTATAGAAGCAATCAATGGTATATATTAAAACAATTAGATCTCTAAGCAATCAATGACCCTAATTTTATTAAATTAATTCTTAAAAAAAGAAAATTAAGAGTAGAGTCAAGGTAAATCAGGGCCAATCCGACCCTACCCAACCCTATTAGGGTTAATTAAGGTGAACTGGGTTGGATTAGGCCCTACCAGGGTTGTGAATTTTTAAACATTGACAGAATTGGTTAGAGCTTGGGTTTCAATTTCAGTCTCTAGGGTAGGGTTAGGGTTCAAGACTGGCCCAGCCTAAGCCGGACATTAACACCCCTATCTATTACCAAAAAATAAAAGAAATTCAAGCTAGATTTGAGTGTCATATCTCATTGTATGTGCAGGGGATTCAAATTCTGAACCTTGACCGTCAATAAAAGAAAATGACACATTTACCAATTATAATACAAGTCAAAAGTATATAACTGTGAGGTTCGTAATGACTGTCACTTCTTAGGGAAGACATCACAGACTCTTTCTATAGTATATGTAGTAGTCCTCACCCAATGTAAAACATCAGGGGTTCGTAATGACTGTCACTTCTTAGGGAAGACATCACAGACTCTTTCTATAGTATATGTAGTAGTCCTCACCCAATGTAAAACATCAGGAGAAAAAAAGAAAGAAGAAGAAAAAAAAAAAACATAAGACAAACTTGATATGAAATTCTGTACCCTTTTTTGTTTCAAAACCTCTGAACATTCTTTTAGGTTTTGAAACCCGTAGTGGCTGTGCACTAGCTTCAGGGAAGGAATGTATGTCTGTACAAAATCCTAGTCTTTTGAAGACAGGCCTGCATGCGCCTTCGTCCACAGATTGGGCCTTCCCCCTACCCTTGTGTTTTGTTTGTTGAGCGTGAAGCGTGTTTGCTTCCTCTCCCTTGGCCCTGTCATTTAGGTTGACAGGAGAAGGATTTACTGTCCCAGGCAAAACAGTGGCTGGAACGGGGGAATGTAGAAGCTAACTCTGCTAGTTCACCATTGACTGGAAGGAACCCTTCATCTTGAGCATTTTTTATGCATGTCCATTTATTGCAGCGAATTTGGAATCAAAGTGGGAGTAACCTTCATAAGTTGATTTCATGCATATTTTATATACTTCCTAACAAATTCTAATTAAGATTTATTACTTTTACATGTAGGAAATTATCAATTAAATCTGCAAGTGTAACCTCCTGAGGGGGGGACTCCGCAACTTCCTCCTCTACGATTACCTCCCCTTTTTTATGACACGTTGGTTCTCTTGAGACTTAGAACCACAGTCTCCTGAGCTTTCTCCAACCATCTTTCCCTGTTCAATGATAGAGGGAAAGCTACAAGATTTTTTGTTAACGCTTCCCACAGATGATGCCAAATGTTATTGTGAAAATGTGTTTGGTACTCCTTGGTTCGCTCCAGATCTGGGTCTGGTTCTTGAGACCAAAACAATGGTGAGAGTGGGCCACCTCTGGAGACGGGAAGCCACCTCCAATGATTAAGTCAGTTCAGGTAGGAAAACCAGAGACTCCCCTTGAGGAGTAAATGTCCAAGGGAATGCAGAAGAGAATGTTTTCAGAAGTTAATGCAGGAGAATAATGGCTGGAGTATTCAAGTCCTCTTACCGTTACTCGTGCGTAGTGAGGTTATATATGCAGCTGGTCTATACCTTTGGTGGATAAGAACGCCTAAAAGCCCTTAAATCCTTAGAGACTTGAATGGAGGTAACAAATCAAACCGTGCAATCTTTTCGTGGGTGGAAGATCTTGTTGATGAGTCAAGTAGTCAATCTAAAATTGATACTGGCATGACTCTAGCCCTTAGTTGGGGGACCAAAAAGGTGTAGATGCAAGGCTTGAGGTAGGCTTGGGTCGAGTGAGAAGCTTCCTTGTCAACAATGAGCATTTAATGTCTCTTGGTGCATTCAATGCTAAATTAATTGTTGTGATTGATGTCTGGATAAAAGACACGCCGAATCTGTTGCCAGCACTGCTTCTACCGAAAAGTCATATGATGATAATTGTGTGTCACTGTGATGTATGATTCTTGAGTTCTCAGCTGATATTTCCCTCGAGAAGCCCCATGACTGAGAAGCGTCAATTTAACTATCTTGGACCAAGCTTGAGCCCTTGGTTTGGTTCAAGTGGTCTACTTCGGTTTAGAGATTTGGATCATAATGACCCAACAAGGATATGAAAAGTTATTTATAATAGTCTTTAATAACTTTAAATGTGAGTTCTGAAGGACTATAATCTAATGAATGATCTTCTTTGGGGGTGTCTTTCATTTAACATGTTTTCAATTCTTTTTAGGTTCAGAGCAGTTATACATCGTTGTCATTGAGAGCATGATCCCAACAATGAAACTTGGGTTTGCCCTTCTTGAAGTTGTGGTCTAAAGATTTCATTTCACAAAGAATAATTTGAAATGAAATCTGAACATGCAACTAGTCATATATAATTGATCTTGTAAGACATTTTTTTCCTTTCAATGAGATGATCATGTGAAGACTTAATAGGATTTCTTGAAGTAAGAGGTTCTGTTAAGACTTCAAAGTACGAATTCTCAGCTTTCTCATAAACTAATTCATGGAGTGGGGGTCGGAAAGAAAAAAACTTTAATTATGACCTGAAATCCACGTTTCTAAACCCAACACGTGTCGTATCTGGAACAATATGGATCCTCACTACTAACTGAGGGATTCACATCGTCTGTAATTCCTTTCGGAATTACAGACGATGTGAATCCCTGAATGAGGGGCCGCCCCCTCATCGGATTCACATCCTCTGTAATTCCCTTCCCTACAATTCCTTGCAATTCCCTCATAGAATTGTGCCATGTGGTAGTTAAGTAATCCAAAGGTTACCTAACAAACTAGAGTTTAAATAAAATTCAAATTTATGGGTGGGTTTAAATAAAATTCAAATTTATTTTAAATTAGATAACCGTTGGATTACTTGAATGCCACATGGCACAATCTTATGAGGGAATTACAGGGAATTGTAGGGAAGGGAATTATAGAGGATGTGAATCCCCCTTCATCACCAAACAAATAAAGCAATTTTGGACTAATTTATACAGTTATGTAGAACATGAATTATTTATTTTTTGTATAAGGATGTAGAACATAAATGTGACTCCACTCATTGCGTGGTCTATTTTCAACAGTCCTTAATTTTTTTTTCTTGGTAAGAACTTGAAAATCTTCATTCATGAACTCCAAAGAAATTACAGGCACCTACTAAAGAAAAGAAAGAAATACAAAAGATAAATGTATGAAAACACAAGGTTCTGTCCGAACCAAAAATGAAAATTGACCAAATGCCGTACATGCAATAGACAAGGTCATCTAGGCTAAGAAATGGGTCGAGCCCAATAAGCCCTTAGAATAATAAGTTGTAACAACCACAATAATAATTAAGCACAAGAAACACGACATACGTATCCCACATCACACATGTCACAAGGACGGAAATACATGCCACAAGGCGGAAACAAAAGCCACAACGGTGAAGAAACACCGAAGACGACTAGCAACAGGAGACGCTCACAGCAGCAAAGCTTCTAGATCTGTGGAATGCACGACTGGATCTCACATCTACCTGATTATTTTTTCTTCTTCTGATAAACGGAAACTTCCACTGCTTAGGAAAAAAAAGAAAAAGAAACAGGGAAACTGAGAAATATATATATATATTTTTCAAATAATCGAAAATTCCACGGGTTAAGGAAAGACAGAAAACAAAGAGAAGTGGAGAGAAAGAGAAACTGAGAAAGGAGATGACCGGAGAAAAAGGTGCGAAGAGGAGAAAGAAATGAAGGGGAAACAAGAGAGAAGAGAGGCGGTGAGATAAACAGAGAACAGAGGCGGAGAAATAGAGAAACGAACGAAGAAGAAAAAAAACAAGAGAAAGCAAGAAGAGAAGGCGGAGAGAGGGCGAGAGGAGGCAAGGAAGAAGAAGCAGAGGTGGAGGTGGAGGTGGAGGTGGAGGTGGAGAGAGCCTTTAAGCATGGCGACGGTTGGTTTTATGTATATGAGAAGCCAAGAAAATGAAAGGTCTATCTTCAGAGTCCGGCCTAAACCATTGATTTACATAGCGGATGTGATTAATGAGTTGGTGATGTTCTCAATTTCTCTAACAAACCTCTCCATAGCGGGCCTAGGCAAGTTAACTGGGACCAAAATCCCATCCTGCCCTTTTTGATTTTTGGACGGCACGCAAGGACTTGACAGCGCATCATATTCTTTTATACCACCCTTGGCTATCCCACCATATCTCGGTTTCCCCCACCCAAAATCCACGTTTCTAAACCCTGCACCTGTATTATCTGCAACCAGGTAGGTCCTTGCAATTGTAAAGTGGGGCCGCCCTTTTACCACCATCAGATTTGCCACTGATCTCATATATTCCTCAGTCACATTGGCTTTTGCTTTCTTTACCAATTCTAGTGCATAGTCTAAAGGGTAACGACACAGTTTTGCTGTGGTCGTTGCTGCCAAGCAGAAAACAAACGCATTGCCATAGTATCCAACATGCAATTTGTCTTGTGCGTTCTTCATTTGAAAAGATTTTCGCAGTACACTGACAGGAATTAAAACACGCACTTCCTCTTCCGGATTGGGTTGGATAGCAATAGTACGACATCGCCAAAGACATGCCGCCAACAGCTCCAACTTTGAACACATGCTGCGTTGGTGCAGAGGGAGACGGTTACGCAAAGCTGTGAGTTCAGAAGGCCCAAAGAAGAAAGAGTGGTACACCATGTCATCTTTGGAAGCCGAGATGGTGGCTACAGGCACTTGATCGTACTCATGGTGCGTGAAGGTCACACCTGATGGGTGGGGGTTCCTTGCGTTGAGGAGCTCTCTCTTCCACACAGGTGACACTAGGGGAGCTTGTGCACCACATGCCATCTCACCTACGGCTGACATGAATTGAGCCAAGCCACCTACATCGCACATGGTATGGTTGCATCGAATAGCAAAGATGAATCCTCCACACATCAAACGAGTGACCTGAATCAGCAAGAGAGGGGTGCCCAGGATTCCACCCGATCCATGGACCTCGTGAAGGAGCTCCTTCAAGCAAGGGAATGGTGGTTGAAGCATGTCACCAAACTCTTCAAGCCTCACATCAGCGTCGGCCTCTATGAACAAGACACCCTCACCTGTGCATTCCACCACCAGCTTTCGACCATGCACTTCCCTAAGTCTACCGGCAAGTGGATAGTAAAACACTAAAGCTTCTGCTAATGCCTGCCTTATGACCGTCACTGGGTCCTTCCCAATCATTGTTGGCTCGTGTCGGTAAAATTGAATCACGGGGAGTTGGTACCGTAGACCCTCTTGGTCGTCAATGTCTGATAGGTATTTGAATTCATAGGGTGTGGGTTTAGCCGGTGTGACTAGCTCTGGTTCATGTCTTTGAACTTCGAACACCAAAGATGAAGATGATGATGATGATGATGATGCCATGCCAGATAAAAGATTTGGTTATCGGACAACGAAGGAGCTGTTATCGACTGAAATATGGGAATGGAAGCGAGGGTTTGTGTTTTTTTCTTAGAAAGCAATGATTCTAGCTAGCACTTACATAAGTTTTCTTTGTAACTTTTACATTTACCTCTTCAAAAAGCACATTAAACAGAAGATTCCCCACAGACATTCTAACCAGAAGGGAGTTCAGATCAGATCAAGCCCTTTTATTTTTTATTTTTTTTAAACATCCTTATACAAGGACATGATCCTAACTTCAATCTTACATTCAATCACATGATAGTTGGTTTCACCAAAACTAAGCCTTTCAAATGACTCATAGTAGGCAACGGTCCCAACCCCAACCAGCTCTTGGGTTTATGTAATAATCCTTATTATCTTACTCATGGTGGGCAACGATCCCAACCCCAACCAACTCCTTTGTCTGTAACCTAAACGCTGCCTCTTGTTTTTAATTTTATGTTTCAAATTGTGAGTGTCGTAGCAAAGAGAATGATGAATTCAGATCCTGTTGGTCCAAAAAATGTGTTCATCCATTTGCCCAAGCCTCTAAAGAAACGACATGTCACTACATGGCATCCGCACAGGCTACATATCACCCATCTAGAGACTCAGGCAGATGTGGAGACATTATCTTCGACGAAGAGGATATTCATTAGACTAAGGACACCACTAAAGTGGGTGTGATCGTATTAACAAACCTCATGCCCTAAAATCTTGTGGACCGAACATGCAAGGGTATTCACAAATCAAGACAATGTAGAAATTTAGAAAGAGGCAATGACTTAGTACCACAGTCTGCAGGATTATGCTCAGTACTTACCTTTTCAACTAAAAGTGAACCATCAGTTATTTTATCCTTGAGAAAGAAGTATTTAATGTCTATATGTTTGGTTTTGTCATGATAAACATGATTCTTACATAAAAAAATAGCACTCTGGTTATCAATAAAGACAACAAGTTTAATCTTCAAAATACCAAGTTCACACAACAAACCATTCAACCATATACTCTCTTTAACATATTCAGATGCAGCAACAAGCTTAGCCTCTGTAGTGGACAAAGCAACTATAGGCTGTTGTTGCACCTTCCAACTGATGCAATTACCAGATAACAGAAAGAAATAGGAAGATAATGATTTCCTGTTATCTACATTACTGGCATAATCTGAGTCAGTATATCCTTCAAGAATAAGATCACCAGGTGTGGACTTGAACACTAAATCTTTATGAACAGTACCTCTCAAATACCTTAAGAGCCACTTGAGAGCAAGCCAATGTTATTTACCAGGATTAGACATAAACCTACTCAGTACACTAACAGCATGAGCAATATCAGGTCTGGTACATATCATGAGATACATAAGAGAACCTAAAAGACTAGAATAAGGGATCTTTGACATTTCACTTTTTTCAAAGTTATTCTTAGGACAATGATCATTCGAAATAAGTTTAAAATGTGCAGCTAAAGGAACATTTACATGTTTACAATTAAGCATGTTAAACTTCTCAAGCACCTTCAATAAATATAACCTTTGACCAATGAACATAGTATCCTCCCCCTTATCCCTATACCTATAGATCTCAATCCCTAAAATTTTCTTGGCTGTCCCAAGATCCTTCATCTCAAATTCAGATTTCAACTTGTTCTTAACATCTTGAATAAGATTAGAATCAACATAAGCAATCAATATATCATCAACATAAAGTATAAGATACAACACAATAGAATCTGAAATGAGAAAATATAGGCAACTATCATAAACACTTTTCTTAAACCCTACATTCAACACAAATGAGTCAAAATGTTTGTTCCATTGCCTAGGAGCCTGTTTAAGTCCATAGAGAGATTTCTTCAACAAGCAAGCTTGTGATTCCTCTCCAGCTGCCGAGATACCTAAAGGTAGTTGCATATATATCCTTTCTTCTAAATTGCCATGAAGAAAGACAGTTTTCACGTCCAATTGCTCTATAGTCATTTTGTTCTGAGCAACAAGGGACAACAACAACCTTATAGTCTTATACTTGGCAACCGGAGAGAAAATTTCATCATAATCCACCCCTTCTCTTTGAACAAAACCTTTTGCAACAAGTCTGGCCTTATATCTTTTGGAATTATCAATTAAATCATCCTTGATTTTAAATATCCACTTACAAGGTAATAACCTTTGATCCTTGGGCTTCTGAACTAGTTCCCAAACCTGGTTCTTATTTAATGAATCTAATTCATCGTTAATGGCTTGAACCTATAAATCTTTATCTTTGGAACCCAAAGCTTCTTCATAGGAACTAGGTTCATCTAACCCAATATCAGAGACAGAAATATCAGTCTCATGTGCAAAGTTGGCTACATACCTTCTAGGTGGCCTAACCACTCTCCTAACTCTATCCCTTGCCAGTTGGTAACTACTCAGATCAGGAACTTCTTCCACCTCTCCAGTGGAAGTCTCAGGAGAGGGCAATGGCCCACTCTCAATCTCAGAAACTACAACCTCAGATTCTTTATTACCAGAACTAGATTGAGGGGAAGTCAAGGGTTCTTTAGGTATACTAGAATCAAGAGTCTGAGCAGGACTTAAGAAAACATCAGCCTGCCCTAAATCAAATTGAGTGAAGTCTGTCATTCTTTGATCAAGTGGATTCAAATTGGTATTGTCAATGGAAAGACAAGGGAACACACTCTTCCTAAAGAGAACATCCCTACTAACAAAGGTCTTAACACCAGGCACAGTCCTATCCCATAGCTTATATCCTTTCACCCCCTCAGGATACCCTAGAAAGATGCTCTTTTTACTCCTGGGTTCTAATTTACCAATGCTCTGGTGAGCAAAGGATTCACACCCAAATACCCTAAGGTAACCAAGCCTGGGAGGTTTACCCCACCACATTTCCTCAGGGGTTTTAAACCCTAAGGTAACAGAGGGACTCCTATTGATTAGGTGAACAGCTGTTGTAACAACTTCGCCCCAGAAACCCTTAGGTACCCCTGAACTGATGAGCATACATCTAGTATTGTTTAAAATTGTCCTATTCATTCTTTCAGCAATGCCATTTTGCTGAGGGGTGTATTTAACAGTCCTATGCCTTTGAATCCCTTTGTCATTACAAAATCCATTAAACATTTCATTAACAAATTCTAATCCATTGCCAGTCTTTAATGTTTTAACTTTCTTTTCACTCAAGTTTTCTACCAAAACAACCCAATACTTGAACTTTTCAAAAGTTTCATCCTTGGTCTTCAATAAGAAGATCCACACATTCCTAGAGTAGTCATCAACAAGGGATAAGAAATAAGAGTTTCTACCATAAGACAAGACTGAAGCAGGTCCCCACAAATCAGCATGTACATATTCAAATATATCCCCAGATAAGTGAGACCCAGCTCCAAAGCTTAACCGGTGCTGCTTACCTAAGACACATGACTCACAAAACTCTAAGTTATCAATGACATCCTTGCAAAACAGGCCTTGTTTACTTAGAGCTTGCATTCCTTTATTGCTTATGTGTCCTAGCCTAGCATGCCACACACTAGTGATATTTGACTCACTTGACAGACAACAAATATTGGAGATATTATTTAGGAATGTACTACCATCAAAAACATACAAACCAGACTGAGAAATGCCCTTTAAACATACATGAGATCCCTTAGATACAGGAAGACTACCCCCAGAGATACAAGTTACAAACCCAGCACTGTCAAGGCTACTAATTGAAATTAAGTTTCTCTTTAAGTCAGGTATGTATCTAACATCATGTAAGGTGAAAACAGATTTATTGTGATTTATCAATTCAACAGAACCAATACCAACTACATCACATAAATCATCATTTCCCATCATAACTTTAGCATTATTTAACTCAGACAAGTGTGTAAACCAGTGTATGTGTGGACACATGTGATAAGTACAACCTGAATCTAAAATCCATCCTTCTTGCCTACTAACCTCAGATATGGTAAGCACCTCACTGATGTCTTCATAGACATTGGCTTGACCATTCTTGGGTCCAGGCATATCAGAATGGGAAGTCTCCAATTCCTTCATTTTTCTCTTATATGCAAAGCAGTTTTTCTTAAAGTGTCCTACTTTCTTGCAAAAGAAGCATCTCTTGAGGTTTGTATCAGACTTGTTGTTCCCATTATTATTCTTATTGTTAGTCTCATGATTTTCAATTACTTTTCCCTTCCCTTTGGGTCTCCCTTGTTTGTAAGAGCCCTTGCCCTTAACAAACAGGTTTTCCCCACTGCCCTTAGTCTTACCAGAAGCCAATAGTTCAAACTCCCTATTCTTTAAGGCATCAATCAGTTGTTCTAGGGAAATGTTTTGACAGGCATACTTGATTGAGTTCTTAACAACAAGATAATCATTATGAAGTGAATTCAATAGGATAATAGACAAGTCCTGATTTTCCAATTTAGTCTTCTCCCCTGTATTGGCTAAGTCTTGAATTAACTTCTTAAATGTATCTAGGTTCTTGTCAAGGGTGATTGTAGGGTCCATCTTAAACCCATACAACCTCTCATTTAAATAAATTTTGTTACCTAGATTCTTTTTCTGATATATCTGTTTAAGCTTATTCCAAACTTTAATAGGAGTATTGTCTTCATCATCAAGACACTTGATAACCCCATCAGTGATGTTCCAGAGCATGCAACCAATTGCATTCTCCATCACTTCAGTCCTCAAGACTGGATCAATACTTTCAAAGAAAGCATCTGGGTCATCTATTGATCTTAGGAGCTTTTGCTGAGCCATTAAAGCTCGAACCTTCCTCTTCCAAATCCCAAAGTCCCCTGTGCCATCAAACTTCTCAATATCTACCCTGGAACCCCCCATAGGAGTATCCAAACTTAGGTAGCTAGGGTTCCCCCCTAGACCTACAGCTCTACTAGAGCCTGTGGTAACTACACTAACCACACTGGGAGGAGTATCCTCCCCTGGTAGACAGAAACCCTTACTTGGCTCCACTTTGAACCCGGTACAAGACCCTAATCAGTATACAAGAATACTATTCACAATACTGATTAACCAATTCTGAAAAAATAAAAGATTATTCTAACAAAGAGTTAAATAATTAATATTAATTAATCACAAAAAACCATAAGCTCAATTTATACAACTTACAGCAGACCTAATAATCAGATGTTAACACCACAGATCAATACATACTAAGTATTAGATCAATATTAACAAGAAAATTTAGACAGCAGATAGTATAATCAGAGAGGCAAAAATAAATGAGATTAATTAAACCCTAATCATATCAGAATTACCTACCTATACTCAGATTGTCACCCAACAGGTTACAAACACATTAACAGAGTATACCACGATTATATGAAACACTTTTAACAGAGGTTTTTTATAGAACCGAATCATAATCATAGCACATTCATAACATATGAAATGAAACAATTCCATAAGGTTAACAATTATGACAGAATTAAATAGAGACTATAAGAACCGAATGGTTATTCATACATCAAAGGTATAGGCAACGAAAGAATTTTAAAGAAATTGAATATTGTAACCTGAGACAATCTTAACCGTATAAGCAACCTTCAATTTAGGGTTTAAATGATTCAACAATACCTAAATGAAGCAGGGAACATGAGTGAGATGGCTCTGATACCAATCTGTGATCGTATTAACAAACCTCATGCCCTAAAATCTTGTGGACCGAACATGCAAGGGTATTCACAAATCAAGAGAAGAAGAAGACATGATTACGGAGTTCGGCATATGCCTACTCTCCGGGATTCAGGTATGAATCCAATTCACTAAGCCTTTGGGAAGTTACAGATTTAGAAGAAGAAAGAAGAGATTACAAATACACCTGATACAAGCAACCATAGGTCTCCAAAGTACCATCGAGTGCTCGCCACACTCCAGCGATCAAAAGCCCTATATCATCTCCTTCAAGAACCAAGGAAGATCAGAGCTACAGGCAATCGAACACGACGGCCATGAACGAACCTTCAAGAGAGCTCCAAGAAAAACCCGTAGAACAGAGAGAAATCTCAAAATGAAAAAACGATTTGCATATTACCCCCCTGAACCAACCTAGCCTTCTAATAAACAATAGGCTGTGAACCAAATGAACCCAACCGGTTCGGTTCATGACTAAAGCAGTACAATTACCAGATTACCCCTAACAGTGGGCTTTTCAATAAATTTGTTTGCTCGACAACTTTATAGCTATGTAATCCTACCTCCTAAGTAGGGGTGTCAATTTGCAGCCTGAACCGTTAAAACCGAACTTGACCGACCCGTTATAGCCCGAAACGGTCAGGACCGAACCTCAATGGGCTGTGTTTGGGCTGAGGGTGGTAGAGACTAGAGCCCGCACCAACCCGAACCCAAATTGCAACCCGTTATAAATCGTTTTACAACCCTTTTTATAGTTTTGCATTAAATATTGTTTGAATCATCATATTACAACTAAGTAGTTGGTATAGACTATTAAAAAATTGAGCATGAATTCAAAGATCAAATAGTTTTCTACTAATGTAAAGGACAATATATTAAAATGATTAAGCATGAATGCCCAATTGAAGGTACTAAGTTTGTTTAAATTGGGTACATTTATCTAATCCATATGTATTTCTTTGCATATCAAGTTAAATACCAACCCAAAAAAGAGACTGATTTCATAGAAGGGGGAAAAATCAATATTCTCACAAAACAATAACCCAATTTCAAGACAATCAATCATAGCGCGAGTTGGAATTAATTTAAAGGGTTTTTAGTTTAAAGATTTATTTCAGGACTATCCAGTGAAGCCTGAGGAATGAGCTTACAATTTCTATGTTACAATTTACTATCTTAGTTCTTGATATCTATAAGGTGGGTGAAATTTTTATAATATAGAATGACTTTTCATTTTTTAATAGAAATTGATCAATAGCAATTTTGCTTTCTATAGAATTTTGGCTCTTGTTGTAGGATGTTCAATTATTTTTTTTTTGTTCTTTTTCTTGCATATGATAAATTGTTAGCTTAAACCGTTAGTCAACCCTAGTATAGACCATTAGCCCAAATTGTTCGTTAGCCCGAACCTAAACCGCACCAAACCGAAATCAGCCTGAAACTGTTATTTTGCTAATCGGCGTGTTTGGGCTGGGTGTTTTTGAGCCTGAAACCATTAAACCCAACCCGAAACCACCCCAAACCGCACCGTTGACATCCCTACTCGTAAGTAATGTGGACATGTACACATTTCTGCGTTGGATGGCTTTAAATTGAAGAAAAAAAAGAAAAGAAAAAGACAAGTTCTACCAAAAAAGAAAAGAAACCAAACAAGTTCGCATTCTATGAGGAGACTTCTACTAATCATGGGGAAAAAAACCGACGATATATCGCCTTGTCGGAAGGATCCGACACGACATAGAACATCGATACGATATTTACAAAAAATCGACGATAACTCGTTAAAATATCGCGATATATTTCCAAAAAATCGATATACCGTGATAAATTCTGAAAATATCGAAAGTTTAAAATTTTAAAATATTCAAAATATCGAAGAGAGAGAGAGAGAGAGTGGGAAGAAGAAGAAGAAAAAAAAGGGGTCGGTTATGCCTCTCTCTCACATTTGAACCACATCGTAGATCGAAAGACTCGACCAGAGGGAAGATACTATGGTGGCGACAGAGAAACGACGGTGGTGACTGGTGACTGAAACCTTGGCCTTGGCGACGGTGACGGAGTCAAAGATTTGAAGAAGAATTTTGTGCTTTCTTATCTCTGCAATCTCTCTTCTTATCTCTCTCGTCTCTGCGATCTTTCTGCCATAGTGCCGGTCTCATCTATGCGATCTCCTCTTTGCCGTTCTCTCTCTGTCTCGCAAACTCACACTTGCAACAAGCGATAACTGCCTTTCTAACTAGGGTTTCCCATAGAATAACCGGTAACAATCGATGGAAATAGCAATGACGGAATGACCTAGGGTTTATTTCGGTCGACATATCGCAATATGTCGCCGTGTCGGTGGTTTCGCCAGCCACCGACACGGCGACATGAAACGATCATTCGGATCCTGCTACTAATTAGAGGGGTTAAATATCGGTTTAAACTGAGTTAGAGGAATTAACTTCGATTTTAAGGTGGAAAAACCAGCCCAGCTCCACCGTGATTGATCTGATTGGGTTGGGCCGGACGGATTTATTCTAACTAATGCTTCATGGGCTTTAAATATGTTGTTATTTTTATCGTCATATACATATATTATAGAGAGAGTAAAAGTTTATCCCCTGGCTTAATAAAAGCCCATTGAACCAAAAAAAGAAAAAAGAAAAAAAAGAAAAGAGTAAAAGTTTGTTCTTTATTTTTCAAAATATGAATAATTCCATAACAATTTAAAAATTAAAAGGCTAAGCTTCCATGGATTGGCATCTTAAGTAGATGGAGATGGCTAACTATAAGAGCAGATTTTGAATAATATGTCATTTGGAATTGGGCACTATGAAAATAGAAAAAACAATGAAAATCCAAAATTTTAAAAGTAACACTTAAGAGAATCAAACTCTTTAGGTGAATTGTAGTTGTTGACGATGACTTTGTTTTTGAAGAGAGAATTCTATGAAAAATTTCCCTTCACAAAACCTTACAAGTAATTCATTGTTGCGCTTTATGTTTCATCAAAGTTGTTTGTAATTTTAATAATCTAAACATCCATTGCTACAAGTTTACTTGATATCATATAAAATAATTTATCGAGGGTGGATAAAATTCTAAACTATGGAAGCAAGGTTTCTTTAATAGTGTGTTTTATTGTAATTCCATAGTTTCAAATCTATTGAATCATGAATCTGGTAACTGTTTGGTTACTTTTGTTAAACAGTTTGATTAAAGTCAAGAATCATATGAAATGATGAATTTTGCCTGCAAATCTAAATTATTTGGATTTCATTGTTTTGAGATTAAATCCATGGCTTCCCCTAAATTGACTTTGAGTATAAAAACCCTTGATAATCATGATAATTTTGAAGACGAATTAGTTCATAGCATCAAGATAATCAAAAGTTAACTTTAATGAATTATTGTAGGTAAAATTCTATATATCTCTATTCGATAATAGAAAGGGAAAGATCTTTACTCAGATTCGCTTTTTCCCAATATAGAATTACCACAGCGGAAGTTAATTTGGATCCACGTTTTCTTTCCTCCACAAACTCGTCACTAGTTTGATTCTACAATCATGAGGAAAGGAAATGTAATCCACAACCCAAATGTTTTGTGGATGGAAGAAACTCGAGATCAAGAGTAAGGAGAAAATCCACACAGAACCTTCTTACTCCTGCATTTTTTTGAAGAAAGAAAGAGAGAGAGAGAGAGAGAGAGAGAGAGAGAGAGAGAGAGAGAGAGAGAGAGAGAGAGAGAGAGAGAGAGAGAGAGAGAGTGTGGTGTGCATAAAATATACCTTTCCGGTTTATATTGGTCTAACCAGGTTCAATCAAAATCATAAAGATCAGTTGCAAAGAGCAGATCATATATGTCCAATCTTAATTGATAATCTCAGAAGATGAAAGTGAGAGAGGTATAAATAGAAGAGAGGCGTACGCAGGCAAGGAGGATATATTCAAATTCTCAAAGTCTCTCACTTTCTTCCCGCTTTTTCCATTAAAGCTTTCCAGAAGCTCACATTGAGCTCAGAGACAATCATCTCAAACCTATCACTGACTAGACCATCAGAGATGGAATGCTGATCCCACCAATCGGCACCGTTTCTAACAATTCATTCATCTTATAGGAAGGAGAGATCGAACCAGATCGATCCAGATCTGAGAGCTTGGTGCAAAATCACGGTTCACAGAGCCCTGCAAAATCTGCACCAACATTTGGCGCCGTATGTGGGAAAGTTTTTGCAGATCTCGAACAAAGAACATGGCTGAATCACCTGAGCGAGAGGAAGCATTACCGGTTGAAATGGTGGAAGCTAGTCAAAGAGAACCACGAAGGGTCAATCCAAAGAGAAAGATGAAGGAGACGACATTATCACTGCAAGCTCTAGCAATACAAACTCGTCAGAAACAGAAAACTAGAGAAGAACATTCACCGCATTTGATTGAAATCAATGACAAATAAAAACAACTTATAGAAGCAGATGTCATGGCTTTTCAACCAAATCTCGGTTCAAACCATATTGAAGCTCGATTTGAGAGCATGCAGCGTAAGATCCTGGAGACACGAAATGTCATGAGATCATATATAAGACAAATTGGAATCCTGGAGGAAAGGAGAATTCTAGTAGCACCAGTCATCAGATCTCTATCTCTTTCCTGAGTAGAGGCGGTCTTTGACCAAAATCCTCGGATGCAAGAGTTGAGACAGAGCCAAAGGAAATCAAACTTCATAGAAGGTGAAGGAGAAAGTGCTGATCCAAATTACATTCTGCCGGAACTTGATGATCAATTCTCAAGTAGAAACGATCCGGTGAGCCAAAGCAGAAGAAGTAAAACTCTTGGAAGCCATAGAGATCGTAAGGAGAAAGAGCAATTAGTGAGTAGCCATTCTGAAGTTCATGGATTTGAGATCATTAAAAGATTTAAAATCCTGAAAGATCAGATCCAGCGACTGATGAATAAAGACAATAAAGAAGTCATAGAAGATGGATCGCAATTCGTTCTTCAGAGAAATAATGACAGCTCCATTACCTCACAATTTTAAACTTCCAATGTTTACTATTTATGATGGGAGCACAGATCCGATGGAGCATTTGGCTCAGTTCAATTTTGTTATGATGCTGGCAGGGAATTCAAATGTGATGAAGTGTAGATCATTCCCTTCATCCCTCAAAGGTCCTGCAACAACCTGGTTCTTTAGCCTGCAACCAAATTCAGTTGGAAATTTCAAAGACATGACTAGGATCTTTCTGTCAAGGTTCCAAAGTAGCATGAAGAGTAGCAAAATTGTTGATAATCTAGCGGTGATTCGTCAAAAACCAGGTGAATCAGTGCGGAATTATATGAAGCGGTTCAATCAAGAGTTGATCTAGATTAAAAATCTTAATGAGGTTGTTGCCTATGATGCTATGTTTAGAGGTCTAACTAATGATCACCTGCTAGAGTTTTTGATCATGAATAAGCTTGCAAACATTGCAGAGTTAACATCATGGTGCAATCAGTACGCCAACATGAAGGATATCTTGCAAGCCAGGAAAGAAACCAATGGTGATGTGAGCAAAAGGAAGGAAAGTGGAACACTACGGTCAAATAAAAAAGACAAAAGGAGTAGTAGAAATTATCCATGAAACGAACGACAGATCAGAAGGGACATTCCACGTCCATTTCCTAAAAATTATATGCCCATGAATTCCAGAAGATCATAAATTCTAATGCAAATTAAACATCAAAGATTTGTGAAGTGACCAACACCAATGATGAAAAAAGCTGAAGAGAGAAATCCAAATAAAATTTGCAGGTTCCATAGGGATCATGGTCATGACACGGACGATTGCAGGATTCTGAAAAATGAAATTGAGCGATTGATCAGTCAGGGGCGACTTGATCGATATGTTCAAAGGAGAAATGGAGGAGTCAAAAGAAATGCTGTTGATCAACCTCGAAGATGGAATAACAAAGGACCAGAAAGGGAAGATCAAGCAAGAAAAGGTTCCCAATCTAATTCCCCAGAGGGAAATCTTGGAGTTCAAGAAAATCAGAGGGTTCAGCAAAAACAGTCTCCAGTTATGACCATATTGGGAAGCTTAGATTTGACTTCAGTTTCAAAATCCAGAGCTCATGCTAGGTTTGTCAATTCTGTTGATTCTCATATTGTTCCAACAAGAATTAAAAAGATGAAGGAAATAGCTTTCATGGAAGAGGAAATGATTGGCATTCAAGAACCACATGATGATGCTATTGTAGTTATTCTTGAAGTGGCAAACAGAGACATTCACAGAGTCTTAGTAGATATGGGATCTTCAATAGACATCATGTCTTATGAAGCTTTCCCAAGTCTAAAACTGGATTCAGTAAAGATAAAACCATGTGGGACTAGGCTGTTTGGATTTTCTGGAGAATCCACTCCGATGGAAGGAACTGTGGAATTAATAGTGACTTTGGGATCTCGTTTGCAAACAGTGACAACGGTCACTAAGTTTTTGCTGATCAGGAACCTGTTAGCCTACAATGTGATTCTGGGAAGACCAACTCTAAACTCGGCTGGTGCTGTTGTATCGACAAGACATTTAAAGATGAAGTTTCCAACATAAACAGGTGTTGGAGAGTGCAGATCTGATAAAAAATTCCCGAGACAATGTTATACAACGTTCTTGAAAGACTCAAGGTAAGGCTCTGGCCTTAATTGTTGAAATTATGGACAACATAGATGAGGAGAAATTCAAAGAGGAGAGCCAGTAGAAAAGTTGGAGAAATTCTCATTGAATCTTGAGAATCCAGAAAAAGGGACCATAGTAGGAGCTGATCAGTTTGATCAAGATAAAGTATTGTTGAAGAAGTTCCTTCAGGATAATGTGGATGTATTCTCTTGGTCAGCCCAAGACATGCCAGGGCTAAGCAGAGAAGTTGCAGAACATTGTCTTTGGATTGATCATACTGTCAAACCAGTGAAGCAGCGAAGAAGAAACTTTTCATCAAAAAAACATGAAGCAATTAAAGTAGAAGTGGAGAAACTAAAAAAATCAGAGTTTATAGAGCAAATTGAATGTCCTAAATGGCTTGCAAATGTGGTGATAGTCAAGAAGCATAACGACAAGTGGAGGATGTGTGTGGATTATAATGATCTGAACAAAGCTTGCCCCAAAGACTGTTATCCACTACCGCAAATTGATTAGCTGATTGATGCCACTTCAGGTCAGCAAATGCTAAGCTTTATGGATGCATATTTTGGTTACAACCAGATTATGATGAAAAAAAAAAGATCAATCTCATACAACATTTATGACTAATCGTGAAAGCTATCGCTACAAAGTTATGCCCTTTGATTTAAAAAACGCTGGAGCAAGATATCAAAAGGCAATGAATAAATTATTCGCTGATCAAATTGGACGTAATATGGAAGTGTATGTGGATGATCTCCTAGTGAAAAGTCAGTTTAAGGCTGATCATCTTTCTGACTTGGAAGAATGCTTCAATTATTGAGAAAAAATGGGATAAGACTTAATCCTGAAAAATGTGCATTCAAAGTTTCATCAGGGAAGTTTTTAGGGTACATGGTTACCCAAAGAGGGATTGAAGCAAATCCGGAAAAAATCAAGGCAATTCTAGATATGCCACTTCCAAGCAATATGAAGGAGATTCAAAGTCTGACAGGGAAGATAGCAGCCCTAAGTAGATTCATATCTAGATCTGGTGACAAATGCGCTCCATTTTTCAAGGTGCTCAAAAATATGAATGCTCGAATGAGTTCAGATGGTCTAAGGACTGTCAAGTCTCTTTCGAGGAGCTAAAAAGAAGACTTACTAGTCCACCAGTTCTATCCAGACCAATCTCAGGAGAAACACTGCTGATATACTTATCTTCTTCAAAGGCAACAGTGAGTGCAATATTAATTCGAGAAGAAGGTACAGTTTAGAACCCAATCTATTTTGTGAGTCACACGTTATTAGATGCAGAATCTAGATATCCTGAATTAGAAAAGCAAGCTTTGGCCTCGATAATAGCTACTAGAAAACTCAGGTCCTATTTTCAGGCCATTTTCAGTCATTGTTTTGACTAATTGGCTATTAAAGAAGATCTTGCACAAGCCTGATCTTGCTGGTAGGATGGTTTCTTGGGCAGTGGAGCTAACAGAATATGATTTTGAGTATAAACCTAGAACTGCTATAAAGGCACAGATTCTTGCAGACTTTATAGCTGAGAGTGTCTCGCCACCCATGGATAGGGGAAATCCCAGTGAAATTCCTGGTAGATGGAATCTCCATGTTGACGGCTCGAGTCACTCTCGGGGGTCTGGAGCAGGTTTAATTTTACAAAGTCCAGCTGGCTTTGTAATCCAGAGTGTTCTTCGTTTTGGATTCCATGCTTCAAATAATAAAGCAGAGTATGAAGCTCTCATCGCAGGACTTCGTCTAGCAAAATACTTATTTTTACAAGACTTGGAGGTGAAGAGTGACTCATAATTGGTAGTCAGTCAAGTGACAAGAGTATATAAAGCTAAAGGCACCAGGATGATCAGTTATCTTAAAAAAGTGATCGAGTGTAAAGCTTGATTCTCAAGTTTTCAAATTATGAGAATCCCAAGGAGTCAGAAATGATGGTAGGCTCTCTGGCAAAGCTGGCATCAACAAAATATGCTTCATTTCCACAGGCTGTATATATTGAAGAATTGAACACTTCGACATACTCAGAACTAGAGATAGTGGAAATTGATACTGAAATATCCTGGATGGACCCCATAATGGATGGAGTATCTCAAAAATGATGTCTGGCCCAATGATAAAGAGAAAGCCAAAATTTGAGAAGATGAGCAGCAAAGTATATTCTAAAAAATGGATTACTTTATAAGAGGATAATTTCTAGCCCATTGTTGAAGTGTTTGGGGTCCATCTGACGTACAATATGCATTGGCAAAGGTGCATGAAGGGATTTGTGGGAGTCATTTGGGGGGCAGAGCTCTGGCTTACAAAGTTCTAAGATGGGGGTTTTATTGGCCACAGATGCAATCAGAAGCGATTGATTATGTAAGGAGATGTCATCAATGTCAAATTCATGCTCCCATTCAAAAGCAACCTGTAGATCAGTTAACTTCTATTTTAAATCCCATTCCATTTACAATGTGGGGAGTGGACATTCTTGGCTCATTTCCTGCTGCATCAAGAGGAAGGAAATATGTAGTGGCAACAATTGACTATTTTACAAAGTGGGTTGAAGCAGAGGCTTTGGCAACCACAACTACAAGTCAGATGGGGAATTTCTTTAGAAAGAAAATCATATTCAGGTTTGGGTCGCCTAAAATCTTATTGACAGATCACGGGACACAATTCGATAATGAGAAGTTCATGCAGTTTTGTGCTCATTATCATATTGAGTATAAAAATTCCTCTGTTGCTTACCCTCAGTGCAATGGTCAAATCGAGATAACAAATAGAACTTTGTTGCAAGGGATCAAAAGGAGATTGGACGAGGCAAATGCTTTACGAGTGGATGAGCTGCCTTA
Organism: Hakea prostrata; assembly: GCF_041222555.1. Lineage (NCBI taxonomy): Eukaryota > Viridiplantae > Streptophyta > Magnoliopsida > Proteales > Proteaceae > Hakea > Hakea prostrata. The sequence goes on from NC_142607.1 coordinate 36,793,828, forward strand.
CGTTTTATGGGCATATCGGACTACTACTAGAATCCCAACGAGGGAAACACCTTTTAAATTGGCCTATGGATCAGAAGCATTGGCCCAGTGGAGGTAATGGCAAGATCTGAGAGATCAGAAGAATTCAATCCAATGACAAATGAAGATGGATTGAGGGCTAATTTGGAGTTTCTGGATGAAATTCGAGAAAATGCATTGTATCGAAATATTGAATATCAAAGAAAGACAACAGTGTATTACAATGCTCGTATTAGACCCAAATCTTTCAAAGTTGGTGAATTGGTTCTAAGAAAGAAGTCAGCATCAAATCCAAGGAACTGCGGAAAGTTGTTTGCAAACTAGGAAGGACCGTAAGTGGTGATTAAGGTCGTCAGTTCAAATACGTATTGGCTCAAGAATTTACATGGGAACTGCTGAAGGCGACCGTGGAATGTAATCCACCTCAAAAAGTGAATTTACATGGGAACTGCTTAAGGCGATCGTGGAATGTAATCCACCTCAAAAAGTACTATCAGTAATAAAAGCGGAGATTTGTATTGTTTCCAAAAAAGTCTATTCTCAACAAAATTCTGCCTAAAAGATTTTCTTCACCACGGAGAAGGTTCTTCACAAGTTAAGCCTTCCGAGGCCTGATCATGCTTTCCGAAGCTGATCAAGGATCATGCCTTCCGAGGAAACTCACTTTCTATTGTTTTGTTTTGTAGGTAGGAAGACTGAAAAAGCAGATGATTCAGCAAAGCCAGAGGAGGCGATGGATGACACAACAAATGGTGGAGCATCTCAACAATGATTCCCCCTTCAATTTTGTTCTATTTTTTGGGGGTCCTCCGCTGTATTTGTCTATCAGTTCTCCGGGCAGACGAGGCAGCTGGTTTTCAATGTGTTTACGAGGATGTTAGATATGTCATGGTTAACCCTTTTCCGTTTATTCTGTTTCTTACTGGCAAAGAAATCGAGATAAGCAGATCCAACTTCACCATTGAACTTCAGGAGCCACGAAACCAGACAGTAGTAATCACACCCGAAAATTCATTTTACAAGTCCTTAGTAATGTTAGATGATTGCATAAATTCAGATTCTTCATTACACAACTCTCTATGTATAGCGTTGGTTATCTAAAGCATACATATCAGTGAATACATATCATTGCTTCCATCAGCATTCACATTTCTTCAAACGAAAAAAGTAAAGAACAGATATCGCGTCCATTAACAGATCTAGTGATTTAATCCAGTTCTTTGCTTCATGATGAGGTACTTTCAACTCTAATTAATTTTTGTGTTTTTGCCATGGAGTGAGCGTTTACTTACCCTAATTCAGTTGGGTTCTCCTTCTCTTCCAGTCCTTGCCGCTGCCTCTAATGCCTTAGAAAGTCTTTCTCATATTTTCAGACGGCAAGAAAGACATCATCTTTAAGTAACCACGTCAAAGCTTGTGAAGAAATAGCTTTGCAGTATTTGATGTCGAGCATTGGCATTATAGTCCACTGTTTCAACATCGATTCACATAAGAATTTTCCAGTTTCAACCCACCTGTTCTTACATCAAAATGAGTTTGTTTTCATTTTAGTTTCAGATTGAGCAAGTCGATTTTTGCAACATGGAACAAGTGCTAGTATTATTTGAAGATTTGCTTCGATTGCAAAATTTTAAAAAACCCTAGATTTTAATATTTTATAGTCATCTTACCATTATAAAAGTAAAATCATCGTTTCAAATTCAAATTTAATAGAAAATGGTACAGAATAAGAGTGGTAACAAGTAATATTTGTCGAAAATGGGTTAATAGTAATATTTCCTACTTAGGGGGAATACCAGAATTTCACTCCACTTAAAAGGTAAATACAAGAAACAATCTTTGTGTGCACATAGCTCTCCGGCTTTTCTTTGTTCAAAATTAAATAAAATTTTCTTTTATTGAAAAAAAAAACTTGAAAGATTAAAATCAATCTGATTCGATCCGAAGTGATTCAAAATATCCAAGTTGGAAACCTGGGGTGGCTCAAGCTGGTTGAAGACCAACACTTCCAAGTAAGAGGTTAGAGTTTGAATCTTCAGGGCTAAAGGCGAAGCTTTGCCTTTTACTATGTAATATCCTCATCCCCGATATATAAATAGTGCCTATTAACAGGGGTGTCAATAAAACCTTGTTGACTCCAACTGACCCAAACATAACCTAAGCCCAACTCGATCCCAACCCGATTTTTTCAACCTGAAGAGTAGGCTTAGGTTACAAAATAATCAGCCCTTACAAGATCGGGCTTAGCCCTTGGGCAAATCCGGCTTAGTCCAACCTGACCAGTGTTAGTTTCATTTAATTAAAACTATATTTAAAATTTAAAATGGCATTAATCAAATCGAGTATCCCTTATGTTTTGGTTAGTAACAAAAAACAATGAGTTTATTTTCTTATTTTTTGGTAAGTTTTTTTTTTTTTTTTTTTTGTGGGATAATAAAGAGAAAAAGATATTACTTAATAATGCATAACATCAAAGCTGTTATTTGTAAATGCAGTATTGGACACTTCTATAGTACTACTGCTGTAATTATATGTTGCAACATTCAAGGCTAGAGAATGAAAATAATGCAAAAGTGTTGGGGATTTAAAGTTACAAAAAAATGCATTGCGAGTGTTCGTTAGAATGTTAGTAAAGGCTGGTTTCAATAGCATTGGTCATGTTGTTGTTTGAGATTTGGATAACCCTTCCAAAGCGTCCTCTCAGTTGCAGCAAATTTCTTGGATTTCTAAGTTTGTGGATTTTGCCCATTCGGAGTCCCTTTGTAATCGCAAAAAGTATTGCATCCAATCTAATAGCCTTTGTTCATCTGTCCAGTATCCAAAAAAAGAATTTGTTTGTTGCAAAATATCCCCACACTCCATCCTGCAATGCTTAGTAATTCATTAGATACCCGTGCACATAAAAAAGTATTTGAGTCAGTGTTGTTCGCAAATATGGAGACATCACAAATTTTTAAGGGTGAAATGACATTGCTGGTTTGGATTTCTTTGTCTGCTGTTTCAGCAAAGAAAGGGGACAAGTGGAGGTCCCTAATCCATTTATTAATATTTGCTAATACATTATAGGGATTAGGTCGGTTACCCCTAAATACCACATAGTTTCTTTCCTTCAAGATAAAGTAACAAGTAATTATATAAACTTGAAAAAATCATTGCTGTGTTATGTTGTGTAGTTGTGGATTGATTATAAAACTTTTAAACAGGTGCATAATTGAATTTTGGACCAGATGTTTCGTTCTTTGTCCTATTGGTCCTGCAGCCCATATTCTCTTAGTCCATTTACATGAGATGAACGTATGTCAGTCTGACTCCGTCTTGTAGTCACACAGGTCACATGTAGACTCCGTATTTGACCATTTGGATAACATAGCCTCAATTGGTAACACTGCATTCAAGAGACACCAAAAAAAGGATTAAAACTTTGGCTGGATTGGTAATTTCCCAAAAAAAAAATCCACCATTGGGAAAACTCATTCGATTCTAGGGACACTGTCTGTTTCATCAATGCTTGTCCCGCCAATTTGGCCGAGAACTCGCCATTGGAAGTAATAGCAGATATCCATTGATCATCGGAACTATACATAGAAATTTTTGAACAAATAGAAGCATAATTATTAAGGCTGGAAAGATACTCCCTGTTCATCTGGACATTCTGCAGCATTTTTGCTACCGAAGTATCTAAATATGTTTCCATAAATCTCACATTCAAATTTAATTATATTTCCCAAGTCTTACATTCCCAAATCTAAATTATTCTATAAATCTTGCATTCCCAAATATGCGGTTTACTTTTAAGAACCTCTATAGGGATATTTCTCTACATAATTAAAATGATATTTGTTTTTGGCCTAAGGTAAAATAAAAGTTTATTTGTAAAAATATGTGTCTATAGCTGGACGGTATATTTTTTTTTATCATTATTATCTTTTTCTTGATTAGTAACTTTTTCATAGACGCAATCAATTGTAGATATTAAAACAATTAGATCTGAAGCTATCAATGGCCCTAACTTTATTAAATTAATCCTTAAAAAATTTAGGATTAGAATCAAGGTAAATCAGGGCCAATCTGACCCTACCCAACCCTATTAAGGTTAATTAAGGTGAGTTGGGTTGGGTTAGGCCCTATCAGGGTTGTGAATTTTTAAACCTTGGCAGAATTGAGTAGGGTTTGGGTTTCAATTTCAGTCTCTAGGGTAGGGTTAGGGTTCAAGACTTACCAGCATAAGCCGCACATTAATACCCCTATCTATTACCAAAAAAACAAAAAAAATTTAAGCTAGATTTTTTTTTTTTTTTTTTTTGGTAACCAGCTAGATTTGAGTGTCATACCTTATTGTATGTATAGGGGATTCAAATTCTGAACCTTGACGGTCAATAAAGGAAAATGACACATTTACCAATTAGAATACAAGTCAAAAGTATATAACTGTGAGGTCCGTAATGAATGTCACCACTTAGAGAAGATATCACGGACTCTTCCTATAGTATATGTAGTAGTCCCCACTCCTTAATGTAAAACTTGGAAGAAAAATATTTCCCAAAGTGAATAAAAGAAAAAAGAAAGGCAGTGAGAGGAAGAGGGCAGGAGAGTATTTATGGGTTAAGTAAATTCAAAATTATTTACCCAAAAAATAAAGTAAATTCAAAACTAAGAAGTAATTCATCCGATTTACAGAAACGTTTTTTTTGGGTAGATATTTGCAGAAACGTTTTTACTCCGCAAAGCTCTCAGTTGAGGACTTGAGGTATTCATTTTATAAAGCCCCTCAAACGTTATTCATTCTCGTCAACATCTTTCCCTGACGAAACTAAATCAAGCGCATATCTTTTTGCTTTCTCTCTCGCTTGAGTTAGTGTTTTGCTTCGGTGATTGCAATGGCCGATGCGGAGCACAGAGAAGAGGAGGAGACTGTTCCAGCAGAGGACGAAGACACCGGAGCTCAGATCGCCCCAATTATCAGACTTGAAGAGGTCGCCGTCACCACCGGCGAAGAAGATGAAGAGTGTCTCCTGGAGCTGTAACTTTCTCAACTGCTAAAATGAAAAATTTTGACTTCTAGGGTTTTTGATTGCTAGTGTTTTTATTGGGTCACTTTCGTTTCATCTCTTTGTCTTTGTAAATGTACCCTATTAATCTTTGATGTTCTCGATGTGTACGCTGGGTTCTTAGGAAATCAAAGCTCTATCGATTTGATAAGGATGGGAACCAATGGAAGGAAAGAGGCGCTGGAACTGTGAAGTTTTTGAAACATAATGAATCAAAGAAGGTTCGGTTGGTTATGCGACAATCGAAGACCCTAAAGATCTGCGCGAATCATCTAAGTACTTCCCTACCGCCCTCTTCTTTTAACCTTTTGTTCTCGACGCTGGATCGGTTATGTCGGTAGGCCTTGATTTGGATTTATTATTGATTTTATAAAATCTTTTTGTTCTCTGTTTCTGTAATGCAGTTCTGCCGACGATGTCAGTTCAGGAACACGCGGGGAACGAAAAGTCTTGTGTATGGCATGCCACTGATTTCGCTGATGGGGAATTGAAGGATGAGCTTTTCTGCATTCGGTTTCCATCAGTTGAAAGTGAGTATTGTTTTATTTATCTTTTTTCAAGTAAGGTATAACCGTTTTGGTTGGCGTATATGATTACATCGGTAATTTTTGATTTGTTGATCCTTCTCTTTGATGTGCTCTAGTTAGAATTTTATTTATTTTTAATTGAATTCCTGATGTTATCTTACTTATCTGAATTTGATCTTCTAGTAACTAATCTTTAGCTGCCCTCTTGTAAGAATGCTCCTCCTTATCTTTTGGCTAATCAGGATTTGAGAAGATGTGATAAGGTTTTCGGTAGCTATTGATTTGCTATTGTGAATCAATAGCGAAGAACTAGATTTCTTGGCTAGATACTTGTGCTTATAGGAGGAAAGATATCCATATTTTGTGGTAGCCAAGTTGATTTGCTAGTTAATTGCTCAATATGAGAATTTTGGACTTTGATGTGCTTTATGTGTGTGTATACTTATATTCATTTTCTGTGGTTGATAATCTTAATCAAGGGGATTAGAAAGCATGGTTGTTCCTCGCAACAGAAAAGGTTTGGAATTTCTTGGAAGACAAAATGCAACTAATTGATGTGACTATATTTAAAGTTTGTATTCCTTATTTTGGCTCTAGATGTGTATATATATAGGTGAACTAGATGTGCGTGTGTTCTGTGGTGCTACTGAAGAATTCCATTTCCAAAATTGGTCATCAGCATGATCTGGTTGAAACTGTAGATCTTCTGATGATTCCACGTCTAGAGGTTTTCTTTACTCATTTTATCTCCTTCCATCTTAGAGTACCCCAGTTTTGTAACCAATTTGACTGTTAACAATAGATGGGGATGCAACACCTTTTTTTGAGAGATTTCCACAATGAATTTCTTTTTAACAATAGATGGGGATGCAACACCTTTATTTCTCTTTTAAAGATAAGAGGATCCTTCCACTCTCAGTTTAGGGGCATGGGACCCACATGCTCTTTGTTCATGGGTAAAAGTGCTCACACAACACCCTTCGTTCATGGGCAAGAGGACCTACGTAATATATGTTCATTGGCAAGACTACCCACAAAGTGTTATTCCTGAGAAAAGAGGATCCCTGTGCTTAATATAACCATTACCTAGATTCAATACACAAATAACTGAATCAAGTACGAGGTTTAATAAAATGATCTGTATCAAGGTGTGATGCTTTTCCGTAGTTATTGATGATCCAATATGAATGAAACAGTGAAGGTTATGCACCTTTTTCCTATGGCCTTTGTTCCACAGTAAGACTTGTGGAGAATGGAGTTTAGATGCTTGAGTTCTTGTAAGAATAATAGCCTTGAATGATCCGGATTTCAATTTACTCTTTGCACTCCTTGAGCTAAATTCACAATGCTAATGATCTCAGAGTGAGGGCTATCAATTATGCTTACAGTTCTGTTTAATGGGAAATTAGGAACACTATTTATAGCCAACAACCCAACTTGGTTTGGAGTACATTGGATATTAAACGACTAGTTTTTCTCTGATCCGATGACACAAGTTGTCAGTATAGCCGTTAGAAATCTGAGCTTGGACAGTAATCAGCATCCAGTGTCACCGGTTGGATCTAGATTGTTTAAGTTAAGATGCTGTTGTTTATGGTTGACAACAACCGGGGTGAACCATTGATCATCTGGCAGTGGAGTGGCAATTTTGCGCAGGATTAGGTAAGTCTTTAGGCTATAAGATAGGTTGTTTGTAGGAGTGCAATGCCAAATGCCCATAAATTTGCATTTTTACATGAATGTTAGTGTCCTAAAGTGCAGACAAACACTTGATGGAGCCTGGATCTTAAAGTTGATACTCTGCAAGCTTTAGTGTATATCTCAAGCTCCAGTGGTCTTCATGAGCCAACCATGAGGTTGAATTCTTAAGGATACTTGCTTGAAATGGACTCCTAAGTCTTGGATTTGACTTCGTTTACTTGGACTTGGTTTCCCTTCTTAGTCTTAGCTTTCTTTTCTTGGACTTGTCATAATATATATATATATATATATATATATATATATATATATATATATATATATATATATATATATATATATATATATATATATATATATATAAAAATTTTGTTTTCTTTCTTTCTTTTTCGTAATGCTTCTCAATATATTGATGGTACTGCATAAGAAGTTAGCTCATATACGTATGTTTGTTATCATCAAAATGAATGTGGAGATGTGTCATGAAATAGTTAGGGCCACAAATGAAAATTGGAGTGATGATAAATTTGGAATTCTTGTTGTGGAAGGGACAGTTTATAAGAAGATACGACTGGTCAGGAAGGTGTGCTTAAGATGTCTTGAGAAATAAAAGGTTGATTGAGATAAAAAAAATCAAGCATTCATTTAATGTATTAATGTAAAGGGTCGTAAATCTGGTTTCTAGGTTTGAAGTGCTGAATAAAGGAGCTTATATAAACAGTAAATGCAAATGCTAGTGCTGGTATAGGATATCAATTAGTAGTTATTTTCTGTAATTTTCATGGTTGAACTTTATGAATTGAATAAACCCTGATTATTACATTTTGAAATTCATCTGTTTCTGATTGTTCTAAAACATTAGTGTGGGGTCTTAACTGGGACTTGCGACAAGTAGATGGATGACTAACAAACATTGGGATGCTATGCATGCAGAGTTTATATCCCTGTTGGAAGTCACTTTGTACTGCTTCATGCTGAGGAATATTATCACAGATGTCCTAGTTATTCTTTTTGGATTCATCAATGGATCTGCTGATTTAATTGTCTGGTTGAGAAAGAGTTGTGTTAATTAACTCAAAGCTTTTCAGTTATGAAGGTTTAGTCTTTGGTAGTTGAATGGATCGATTGACTGTTTTGAGTGATGGTGAGAAATGATATTACTGCTTATAAGTTACAGAGTTGATATGACTTTTAAGTTCCATGGAAATAGTTGAACAGGATTTGTGAAATCATTCCCAAGTGGATTATTGAGTTTCTAGAGCATAGGTAAAAGATCTGCAATTTTATCTGGAAGTTGAAACCATCAATTTTCATTTTTCCTAGGTATTGACAGTGTTGAAAAAAGTATCCTAGAAAAGCATATTTTTTTGTGGGTTCTAATCTCACTACACTTTCTTAGTGTGATTATTTTGTGGCAAATACTTGGCTTTCCCTATTATTCTGTCTTGTATTGGTAAGGGGAAAGTTTATGTTGACATGGTTAATGAGGACACTAATTTGTACAATGGATCAAGTTAATTGTTTTATACCCTAGCTTGCATTTTGCATTTTGCATTTTGCATTTTGCATTCTGTGGATGCATCACAGCATCGCAGTTAAATGTTCATATAATCTTTCGTGATGAATCTTATTATAAACCAATGTAAGACCGTGGAATGGAACATTGAGTGATTGTATTATCAATCAGTGTTTGATCGGATTCTATAGCCAAATTGGGGCTTAAACTAATGGGAGGGTTTAAGACGTTCTCTAGGAATACTTGCACTTGCACCTCTCGATGTTGTAATAATGAATACAATGTTTTTATCATGGTGACTTAGCTGGCTTTGTTTGGTTTATAGAATATTATTTTCTTTTCATTGATTATTGATGTGGCTTTCCTTTTTCCTGTGTTGCAGATTGCAAAAGTTTTATGGAAATGTTTGAAGAAATTGCAGAATCTCAAGCAAAGCCAAAGGAGGAGAACAAAGATGCTACTGATGCTGCTGGACTTCTTGAGAACTTGAGTGTTAAGGATTCCAAACCAGAGAAAACTGAGGAGAAGGTTGCTGTCACAGACAAGAAGGAAACTGATAGTGAGACAAAACCCGAAGCAGAAAAGAAAGAGGAACCATCTTCGTCAGCGTAGATCGGAAGAGAGAAGTAGGTTTATTGTCTTTCTGGACTCTGGAGTCTGGACTATTGTCCATTGAGATTAATCAGTAGTACACTTCCTGCTGCAAGTTGCCATTGGTTTAATACTGGATTGGAATGGTTTTGAGTAGTCGGTCCGGTTTGCGTGTCAAAAGTGGTGGGGGGTTGGTCAGAGTTATATTGTTGTCAATGTCCAGTAATGTGAGAAGTCAGTTTGGGGAGAGTTCTAGCCCAGAAAAAGAAAGAGAGAGTTTGGGGAGAGGGCGTAAGTATAGAGGTTTGAAGGGTATTACATCTTCTTTCTGGGTTTCCTTTCTGTTGGTCTATAAGTTGCTTGTGGGAGTTTTGCTACTTAGCACTAAAAGTTGCTTCTTTTTTGTTAAGGCACAAACGGTTGGTAGCATATCGTGTTTGATTGTGTATTTTGCTTTTGTCTTACATTTACATTACAATTTTTCTACAAGACTTATGTTTATTTTTCTGTGGGTTCTACCTTTCTTTCTCACCTCTTTTTTCTCTTGGTCGGAAAAGAAAATTCCATTCTAATTTCTTTTATAATTTTTCTACAAAGATCTTCAAAGGCAAGTTTCCTCCGCGAACAGGATTTGATTTTGCAAAAGATTCGGTACGGCTGACCACTGATTTCATTTTGCTTTCAGATACCTAAATGTCTTGGATTGGATGAGATTTGCGAAAAAAGCTAACAGGATGAGCAAACATTCTGGGGTGTCGAGTAATTTAGTATTGCTGTAAGCCCTTCTTAAAACTGTGTGTGGCAGCAATAATCAGTAAGGAGATTTTTATCGCCTCATATGAGAGTGGAACAGAGAGTGGAACAGTCATTTCTCCTTCACTTCTATACCTACAATGCACTACCCTAATGAATCCTCTCTTCTTCTTTAAATAATAACCCAAATCTAATGTCAAATGCTTTTACACAAGTCAAATTTGGGAAGAAGTACAATTTTTTCATGCAACTTTACCTCAATAATTTTTATTGGAAGACTGCTTCGAACATTATAAATGTGGTCTATACAAAACCACGCCATAAGTAGAAAAACATCATTTAATATAGGGGTGTAAATGGATAATTGAAATCCGCTTCCGAATTCGCATTTGCATCCATTTAGGGGTATCCGAATCCGTCCGATTACTAATATGATACGGATATAGTATACCCCTTTCTTACCGATTATATCCGTCCGATAAAATTATCCGATTAAGTTACTTATTTAGATTTATTTTTCATATTTTTATAAATTTTTTATCTGTGTGTTGTGGATAACATCTAGCCCGAGGGGCCCCCCGAGACGAACGTACACCCCCACTCGGGATAGAGAAGTCTTCTTAAGGGAAGTCCTCTTAGGAGGATTCTGAGAATCCCTTATGGAGTAAAACACATACCCCCTCGGGACATGTGTCTTCTACATGCTCGGGAGGAACGGTGTTCTCTCTTGAGAGGCACAGAAAACCCCATCGGGAGGAAGTTTATTGACCCCTTGGGAGGAAGCATATTCACGCCTTCAGGGAACATGCTCAGAATAAGCTCAAGAAGCCCACTTGGACTAAGTCCAAGAGAGACGTTGAAGACGGCAAGGTCAAGAGAGTTAGTTACAGATAACTACTCAGTAAGGCCGTTCCGAGAAATGGGGGGATGAGCTATCGGATAACGGCTCTATCTAGTCCGCCAAAGGAGCCGTAACTCCGAAGTCATCCCACTCACCCTTCAACTGACGATCCGAAACTCAAAGAAGCGCTGCCTCCAGGTATCTTCTATATAAACCCACCTCCTACATGGAGAAAGGGACGAGAACTCATCTGATCATTTATTCATTACGTTATTGAGAACTCTCTCAAGAACTCTTATTGTTCTCTAGGCTGACTTGGGCGTCGGAGGCGGTTCCCCGGCCAAAACTTGGCCGGACCGTTCTTGTTTTCTTTGTGAGTGCAGGCATCTCAACTATTCCAACTTGGTTGGGGAGCTCTTAAGGTGGTCATCTTAGTATCCGGCCCTCGAAGAAGTTCTAGACGCAACACTGTGATATGTGACTATTTTTTTAGATTTTCTACTAAAATAGCTACAAAAGTTGCTAAATTCTTAAATTTCAAACTAGTCCTCACACATAAACTGGTAAACATGTAAACAACTAGTCGAAAACTTATATTCATGCCCACTTAGAATAATCTACTTAAGAAAATAATTATTCGAATCCGACTAAATTAGTCCGAAAACTAATAGGATATTATCCAAATCCGTCCGAATATAATAGGATGCGGATATGGTATTACCATTATTTGATCCAAATCCGTTCCACAACAATGCACTAATATGTCGAATAAGTGACTGAGAAAACAAAAAAACTATTAGAGATTTTTTTAAAATTTAAAATCAAGACTTCAACCACAACCTTTTTTTCTTCTGTTTTTTGTAAAAAACCACAATCTTCTATTTAGTATAAAATTGCACCGTTTTGCATAGAAATGTGCACAACAACGGGAGATTTTTTTTTCCACGTCTATTCTTATCCATCTCGACCAATATCAATGCGATTCATTTCCGGATCCTGATTCCAAGGTTAGATCAATGTTTATCCAATGAATCTGTATCAAGTTGCAACGCAAGTTGTAAACCTGAGGCCAGAGAACCATGCCCACAAAGCAGGCCAAATGGGTTAAATGCTTATTCACTGCCTCTTTCTACAAGGGGACCTAAAGCACTTTCTGTAAACCGGCCAAAAATATCATTCTCTTATTATTAGCTCTTGTAGGACCCAAACTTGTCCTATAAATTTTGACTCTTATCTATGCACTCTTCACAGACAACAAACGTATTTTATACACACACACACACACAGATGGAACCAGTGGGTAATTGGAGACAGTCATCTTCTTACCATGTTCTTGTTGGTTTTCTCATTGCCATGGTAATGGGTTCTACCATTAACTCTTGCTTGGCTGTGAGAGTTGCTCCCTGCAATAGAGACACAGAGTTCTTAAGGAAGTCTTGTGGTGCCACAACCTATCCAACTTTGTGCTTCAGTTCCCTTTCCAGCTATGCATCTGCAATTCAAACTAGCCCAAAGGTGTTAGCAAACACAGCTCTCTCAGTTAGCCTTGGAAGCACTCGTTCCACTTCAACAATGATGTCAACTCAGTCAAAGAGTCATGGAATGAAGCCCAGAGAAGTTGCTGCCATGCGTGATTGTGTTGAGAATCTGGGTGTTTCCCTTGATGAACTTCAGAATTCCATGAAGGAGATGAATCATCTCGGAGGCTCTGATTTTGGGCTTCACATGAGCAACATACAGACATGGGTAAGTGCAGCATTGACAGATGAAAATTCATGTATGGATGGTTTTGCTGGGAATTCCATGAATGGAAATGTTAAAACCACTGTGCGAGGCCACAAAGTAAGAGTTGCACAATTGACCAGCAATGCCCTTTCTCTTATCAACAGCTTTTCTTCTTCCCATGCAACAAAATCTCCATAAGAACACAAAGGAGAATATTGTATCGTCTGTAGAGTTGGATTTGAAACACTTTATCAGTTCGTTGTCTATACATCTTGTACTCTCTTTTCTTGGAAGCAGGAGTATCTTCAGTACAATGAAATTGCTTTGGATCACTAAAGCTTTATATCAAATGGTTGGGTTTGGCTAGATTGCAGTATGACATTACAGTTATCCTTTATCCTTTGCATCACCTTGTGCTTTCTGCTATTCAAACAATTCATGTAGAAAAGGGATTGAGCTTCTTCCTGGATTGCGTAAATTCAAAACTACATGTTTCTTGGGTTTGCTTTGCTGATTTTGATATTTTGCTTTTTTGGTCCCTCACAATTTTTTTTTCTTTTCAAGACTACAACAATCATTTCTGTTAGAGGAGGCATTGTGCAACTGGGTTCACTAGATAACGTGCTTTTCACCTCTCTCTCTCTCTCTCTCTCTCTCTCTCTCTCTCTCTCTCTCTCTCTCTCTCTCTCTCTCTCGGATCTTGGAAGATCTCAACCTGGTGATAAGTGTAAGGGTATAAGTGTCTTTTCACTTATATTTAGTCTTATCATTAATACTCTCATCTGTATGTAACTGAGAAATTAATTCGTGAATACAAATCTTTAGATCTCACTCTCTCTCATGGTATCAGAGCCTTTTCTAGGGTTGATTTCGTGAATTTGCTGCTGGTGTTTTTCTTGATTTGCTTGCTGATAGTGGTATTGTTCATCACTTGTCTTGCCCTCATACTTTTGCTCAAAATGGTCTTGTGAAGCGTAAACATAGACATGTTGTGGAGCTAGGTCTTGCTATGATGTTTCAAGCATATATTCCTCTTAAATTTTGGGTAGAAACTTTTCTTACTGCTGTCCTTTTAATTAACAGATTGCCCTCTTCTGTTCTTGATATTGTTCTTGATATGGATTCTCCATTACAAGTCCTTTTTGGCCAAACTCCTCAATATTCTGTACTTAGGGTGTTTGATAGTGCTTGTTTTCCTTGCTTAAGGCCTTATGCTTCTCATAAATTTGCCCCAAGGTCACCTTTGTGTGTTTTCATGGGTTATAGTGATCGGCACAAAGGTTACAGATGTTATCACTGGTAGAGTTTATATTTCTCGGAGTGTCGTTTTTGATGAGTTCTTGTTTCCTTTTGCACCTGCCGCTTCTACAGTTTCAGCTTCTTCTTCTGATTTGGATGTTTGCACTTTTGAAGGCTGGGTGTCTTATAAAGATCCTGTTCAGTTATCTACTTCTGCTCCTATTGTTTCATCTCTTGTTCAGCCTTGGTTTGCAGATTCTGTACAAGAAAGTGTTAGTACTCAAAGCGCTCCTGCTGTACCTGGTCATGCCTCTACTGAAATCAATCCGGGTGCTGCTACTGTTGCTGCTCCAGTTGGTCAAGATTCTGTTGTTGTTTCTGGTTCAGCTACTTGTAGTCGTGGGGATTGTGATGTTTCTACTGTTGGACCTGCTGCTCTTGACAGTAGTATTATAGAAAATTTGGGCTCTCATTCACTGGGTCATTTGCATACTTGTAATAATTGGCTTGTTCATTTAAATTCTTTTTCTCCACTTCCTTGTGGTAATTTGGTTTGTACCAAGCCCTTGTTGCATGATGTTGGGCTTCCATCCACGTCTTCTCTTGGTTCTAGTCCACCAATGATTGATGGTGTGGATCCTACTAGTGTTTCTTTTAAAACCTTGGATTATACAAGTGTGCCTCATAATCCACTTCCTACTACTGCATCTGATTTACAGCAACCTAGTAGTGTTCATCCTATGGTTACTCGTGCTCAGCTTGGTACCCATAAACCTAATCCCCGTTATGCTTTAAGTGTGACTACTATTCCTTCTGAGCCACGCTCTATCAAGGCTGCTATGGCCCAATCTGGTTGGTATGCTGCTATGCAAGAAGAGATTGCAGCTCTTGCCCAAAATCAGACCTGGGCTCTTGTTCCACGTACTTCAGAGATGAATGTTGTTAGTTGTAAATGGATCTTTAAGGCTAAACTTCAGGCTGATGGATCTCTTGAACGCCTTAAAGCCAGGTTGGTTGCTCGTGGCTTTACTCAACATGAGGGCTTAGATTTCTTTGAAACATTTAGTCATGTCATTAAGCCTGGGACTATTCATCTTGTTCTTAGTATTGCTACTATGCTCGGTTGGTCCATTCGTCAACTCGATGTCAAAAACGCTTTTTTGCATGGCTATCTTGATATCCCGGTGTTTATGACACAACCACCAGGGTTTGTTGATAACTCACATCCCGATGATGTTTGTCATCTTCATCGTTCATTGTATGGCTTGAAGCAAGCACCACGTGCATGGTTTGATCGTTTCAGTGGATTTTTGTTGGCTTATGGTTTTGTCTCTACTCCCTCGGATAGCTCCCTTTTCATTTATTGAGCTCATGGGAAGATCCTTTTGTTACTTTTATATGTTGATGACATCGTCTTAACTGGGAATGATTCAGCATTTGTGATGCGGTTTATTGATACCCTTCGGACTCCATTTGCTATGAAGGATTTGGGTCCTCTACATTTTTTCTTGGGCATTGAGGTTACTTCTACCTTTTTTGGTCTGTTTTTGTCTCAGAAGAAGTATGCTTCTGATTTGCTCCATCGTGCTCATTTAGAGGATGTTAAACCAATGAGTACACCTATGGTTGCTCGGTCTGTTCCTCTCTCTTCTACACCATTTGCTGATGTCACTCTCTATCGCAGTTTGGTTGGTGGTCTGCAATACTTGATCATGAGCCGTCCTGATTTAGCCTATGCTGTTAATACAGTTTGTCAGACGATGCATGCTCCTACCTTGGGTGATTGGATTCGTGTTAAACGTATTTTACGTTATGTGAAGGGTACCTTGGATCATGGCCTCCGTATTCATCGTGAGAGTTCTTTTCAGCTATATGGCTTTTCTGACGCTGACTAGGCAGGTTGTCCTTTAACATGACGCTCTACTACTGGCTATTGCACATTTCTTGGCGCCAATTGCATCTCTTGGTGTGCTAAGAAGCAACCCACCGTTTCTCGTTCTAGTACTGAGGCCGAGTACCGCGCCATGGCCTCTACAACGGCTGAATTAACTTGGCTCAATTTTCTTTTGTGGGATATTGGTATTCCACAGCTGTGGCCCACTCTTTTGTTTTGTGATAATATTAGTGCGTTGCATATGACAGTAAATCCTGTTTTTCATGCCTGTACCAAACACATTGAGTTGGATTATCATTTTGTACGGGAGAAGGTGGCTCTTGGACACTTGCTTACCCAGTTTTTTTCCTCTTCTCATCAGCTTGCTGATATTTTTATGAAGCCATTGGCTCGTGGAGCATTTTCTCTTTTATGTTCCAAACTTGGCCTTCAGGCTCGGCCACGTTTGAGGGAGGATGTAAGGGTATAAGTGTCTTTTCACTTATATTTAGTCTTATCATAAATACTCTCATCTGTATGTAACTGAGAAATTAATTCGTGAATACAAATCCTTAGATCTCACTCTCTCTCAATAAGTACACAGAGGAAGTTCAGTTATCTCCAGAGCAAACCTGGAGTCTTAGGAATGCACAGACTCGGATGATAGAGAGCAAACACACTTCTTTGTTGGTTGAAGACAAATATCTAGGTATCACTGGTAAGAGATGCTATGGTGAAACACTAGAAGAATTCCCGATCAAATCCAACAATTTGGGCTGGAATAGCCCTCAAACAAGCATTGGAGGACCATTCTATTCAAATTCACCATTCTTAACCTTCATGTCCAGAAGTCTAGGAGCTCTGTTATCTAAACGACCCTCCGTGAGTGATTCCCCCATAGAATGCCATTACTGCTCCTGATAGAACTTCAGATAGCAGTGCAACAATTAAGAGATCAGTGATTTAATGAAGCTAGGCTGGGAGAAATTTCTGAGATTAAGGTTGAAGCTAGCCTGATGGATCTTTCTAAAGAAGCAAAACCCAGAGCCCAAAACTAGAGATCAAGTGGAAAGGTGCATCTTTGATACTTAGCAAGACGATGGTTTAAGCTCAGTTAATTAGTCACGTATAATATCTGATAAAACAGTTGAATCAATTGAATTACTTCTTTTGAAATTTATGTTTGCTTTCTTTGTAATTCTCTCGTGTTTTTAAAACAGAGATATATTTAGACCAAGTAGAAGAATATAGTACGGTCAAACATCTTCTCCATCTCATTTTGGTGAGTTACAGAGGCGAGCAATTGATTGAGACTAGCTCCACATGACCATGCTCCCTGGTGGTTGAAAGAGGAGTGTATTTCTTCCTCATGGATTCGACTTCAGTGTTGCGCAGCAACGGTCGAGATGAACGTTGGCAGCAAGTACTGCACATTAAATGCACAACATTCAGGTCTCGCCCCATTCTCATGGAGAGATCTTGACCGTTGACAGCAAGTACTGCACATTAAATGCGCAACATTAAGGTCTCATCCCATTCTCATTCCCTCTCCATTTCTTTTTCAATTGAACCGCCCGTGAACAAGGAGTTCTTTTGTAAATCTGAAGAAAAAAAAAATTTGTAAAATAGTTAAAACAATTATATTTCCTTTCACCCCTTCACCTCAAGTGCAAAATGGTAATTTCAAAGTCAAAATTAATAGAGAACTAACATTGAGTTTTTTGTAACATTCCAAGTTCGCCAGATTGAGCAAAGTGAAAGATTAGCTACTTAAGTGAGCAAACAAGGATTTGAGCTTAACTTAAGTGGGAAAAATGGGAAAAACCTTAATAGGAAAGCGTGCTAACCATGACTCATGACTACCTAAAATGCAATGACTATTTTTTTCTTAGTAAGTGCTTTGAATTAAAATTGGCTATTTAGATGTAAGTGAAGCTAATTATCAGAGGAGGGAAAAGAAAAAAAAATTAGAGTACGTGAAGCCCTTTAACTTTTATTTTTGGAAAATTTCAGTGGCAAATCGTAAGTTATTTATAAAATTAATGCCACCTCCTGAGTTCCCCAATTTATTAATTATACCTCCTATAGGGAAAAAATATATCAGTAAAATCTCAAACTTAAGTGTACGTAAGTAAGTTAAACTTTTCAAAAAGATAAATTACCCTTGAACAAAAAATCCTACGCTTGACTCGTCTCTGTCTTCCTCTATCGTTTGCAGCCCCTAATGTTCTTCCGCTCTTGCATCTCCATGATTTCTTGCTCGAATACCTTTTCTCTTTTTCCTTTGCCATCTTCTTCTTTTATAATGTAAGGATAATATTAAAAATGAAAAATATAATAAAAAAATGGCTCCAGTAACTGGAGATGTGATTGATAAATTGGATAACTGAAAAAGTGACACTCATATTAGGGGTAAGGAGTGGCATGGAAAATTTCCCTTCTACTTTCTCAAGGTAAAGTAAATACTGAAATGTCATATATACTTTTTGGCAGTAGATAATTTTTTTTTTCTTTTTGGTTGGAAATAAAGATATTATTGAAAGGAAAAACCTCTATTAAAACCTATTCCTAACAAATCAAACAGTAAAAGCCAGTAAATAAGGGGAGGAGGAGAGTTAATAGTTAAGAAAGCTTCTTGTGTGAAAGCATTGTCCTTAGCTAAGGAATCCGTCACCATATTAGCCTCACAAAGGATGTGCCTAAACGTGATAGACTCAAAGGATTCTTTGAGGTGCAAAATGTCTACAATGATTGGGTATACCTTCCAAGAAGCCTTTGTGGAGGGAATTCTGTAGGATATTGATGATCGCCTGGTTGTCAGATTCTACCTCAATATTTGTTAATTTGAAGTCCATAGCCTAGATTAGAGCTTGACGAATAACTAGTGCTTCTACTTGAAGTATATCTTGAGCTTCCACTCCTCTTCCAAAGCAAAAAAGCATGTGTGCTTGATAGTCTCTCGCTATACCTTCATATCCTACTACTTCATTTGTTGTAGAAGAGTGATCCATGCATCCACATTTAACTTGATCTTAGAATGAATAGGCACCACCCATTTAATGTTGTTGGGCCTTTTCTGAGTGAAAGTTTCCTCATATTTTGGATTGTAAAACTGGAGACCTTTCTAGATTTGAAAGTATGTTTGAGTAGCAGTTGGAGATCCTAAAGCTGCTTCTGTTTGCCACGAGTGATCATTTGTGAGACTTTGTTCTCTAGATTTCCATTCATATTCGAAAATTGAAGAACTTGCCAAATGTCTTGTGCAAATAGACACTGTATGAATATATGATCTAGAGTTGGAGTATCCTCACCACAATGAAGACAAAGGGGGGAGCACGAACATCCTCGTTGGAGTAATAGTGAGGCCGTTAGTAGCTTTTTGGCTATAGACACTTAAGTAGGAAAATAAAATCAAAATTTCGTAACAGGGTACTAAATAAAAATGCACCAGCCGGGAATCGAACCCGGGTCTGTACCGTGGCAGGGTACTATTCTACCACTAGACCACTGGTGCTTTCTGTCAGACCTATGACACTTGGTTGGGTACCTTGATTTCATCCTCCTAGCGGACAGCCTTATCACCTCTTCGTCTAGTGAGTTGGTGTTATCCGGGACACTATCCGAAGGTTATCGAAAGTTAGAAGACTTGTGATTCAGTTTGGCTAGGAGTCTTTTGAATACTCGCTTGTTGATTATTGCAGAGGTACTTTCTCTATTGTGGAGGAGTCAAGCGTGCGTCTTCCAATAGATATGTCGAGTACCTTTTTTTTTCTTTGCATCTGTAAGCTTCTCGCTGAAAAATGCGACTGGTCATCCTTCTTGACTAAGAATAGCGCTAAATGTTCATGCCCGAGCCTGCACCCATACCAAAAAGAATTTACATATATACATCTACACACACACAAACACCTATCTTTATCTAGACAAAACATGTTCACATGATAATTACTCTTCACATAACAAAATACATTACGACTGAGCTACAAAAGAACACAAAAGCTAGTCTCCAAACTTCATTCTTGACTGTGTATCTCCAGTCTCTTCCCTTTCATCCGAGCAGGAAAATCTGCATAAAGATTCAGGGAGAGTTTCACAACTCAACAAGTAACATTTACAAGAATCCAAGAATTAATGTTGGAAGAAAACATGCATATAACATCCCCCTACCTTTTCTTTTTCACAAAAATATACAATTAATTTACTCAAATATTTTCACACTAGTTAACAACCTTATTATTATTTTTTTTTCACTTTTTCTGAAGTTCAAATCTTATTACTTTCTTAAATTTTTTTTTCTTTTCTTTCTTTCTAAATGTTTAGGTTCGCTCAAATTGGGGTCATTTTCAGTCTTTACCATCAATTTGCATTGCCCTCAAGGGGTCTTAGTTTCAGTCCCTAGGCACAAGCCTAGTGCCCTCATGAGCAACCATCACAAGTATTTAACATTTCTCCTCATTTTATTGTTTTACTTCCAACCCTCCCATTCGGGTACTAAGTGCCAGGCTAATGGAAGTCTTGAATGTCAACACATCTTTCATGATATTCATTTCCTTTACTAATAGCCTTATCCATTGTTTTCTTCCCATTTAGAAGAAGGTGATTCACTAGAAAAACAGGTTCAACAATACTTGTTTAGATTAAACATAGACACTTGCATCTTCCATTCATATGAAGGTGATTCACTTAAAAATAAATAAATAAAGTTCAGCAATACTTGTTTGAATTGAACATAAAGGCATGCCAATTCCATTCATATGAAGGTGATTTACTAAAAAAATCAAATTCAACATTACTTGCTTATATTGAACATAAACACTTGGCTTAACCCATCCAAAGGGTCATATAAAAGCAATCAAACATGATTACTTGAGAAAAGAGTTGCAACAAGTATCAACCAACATGCAAAAACTTAGAAACATAATCCCATTTCGATGGAGCACAATCAACATTCGTCCCAGGGTGGTCAATATCAGAAAATGTATTCACTGATCATGAAGCTTATCACTACTTAAGGAAGAAGAAGAAAGAAAAAAAGGGTTATATGGCAGTGAAGCTAGACATGAGGCGAGCATATGATAAGGTTGAGTAGGACTTCTTAAGGAGGTTGTTGTACATGCTGGGTTGTGGGGAGAAAATTATTGGCCTGATATGGAGTTGGTGTCTTCGGTTACATACGCAGTTATGTGAATTTTTTTTTTTTTTGGGGGGATGGGGGGGAAGGGAAGGGAAGAGATGTGCTATTATTCCTACAAGAGGGATTAGGCAAGGGGATCCCCTCTCGCCAGCTCTCTTCATAATATGCTCTCAAGCACCCAATTATTTTATAAGGAGGAAGAGTTGGGTTGGGTGAAGGGGTTGAGGAAAAGGAGCAGAACTCAAGGAGTATCCCATGCAGACGACAACCTTCTTTTCTCTGAGGTAGGGGTTGAGCAAATCTTCAATATGAGAGACACCCTGAAGCTGTTTTGTAGTGCAAGTGGACAGCAAATAAATTACAACAAATCATGCATTACATTTAGTGTTAACACCCCAAGAAGAATAAGGAGGTGGTTTAGTAGTCTTGAAAATTAAATATGGTGGAGGACCTTCAAAATATTTGGGATTGCCGTTTGAACTTGGAGTTAACAAGAAGGAGCTATTCCAAACTTTGATTGATAAGCAGGGGGCAAAGATCAAGGGTTGGGCTAAATCCTACTTGACTCACACAGGGAGAGAAATATTGTTGAAGGTTGCTGCTCAACCAAGATTTAATTCTGCTGGCATGCACTTTAAATTCCCTCAAGTCTATGTATTCAAAGTTAAGGAGGCAGATCTCAAATTTTTTCTAGGGGGAGCAGGAGATTCTAAGTCTATTCAGCAGTACTATTAGGAGAAATTAACTCAAAGGAAGTCGGAGGGAGGGCTAGGTATTAGAGATCTGGAAATGCAGAATAAGGCATTGCTATCCAACGCTGCATGGAAGCTATTCTCAGATCCAGATAGTTCTTGGGAAAAGTTGATGCGAGCAATGTATTACCCCGAGTCTGATATTTTGAACAAGGGCGGAGCCAAGATTGAATATTGGGGGGGCCAAATATGCCGGCTGGGCCAATGTGGGACCCACCGTGGGTCCCATCTCATAAAATTGTATTATATTTTGACATGTGGGGCCTACATTAAAAATTTAGGTTAATTAGGCTGAAATTCTAAGCGAGATTTGAATTTCCATTAATATGAATGAAATTTTAGAAAAAAGTTTAAGGATTAAAAGAAAATCAATGATTATGATTAGATCTGATAAAATCTATGGCTGAATTTTAATGAGATTCATATTGCTAGTAGTAAAATAAAATTATAGGAGAAAGAAAGAACAACTAAATAAAAAAAAATAAAAGGGATAATTACTGCTGCCCCCTTGTATTCTGATTTTATTACTACTTTATCCCCTCTACTTTTTAAAATTGCTAATCCGACCTTTAACTTTGACTAAAATTACTAATGCCTCCTTCCGTTAAGCTCAGTTAGTTTACTGATGATGTGGCATCTATATATTTTTTCAAAAATCCAAAAATAACCCTACAATTATCTCTTTACTTATTTATTCTTTTGCAAGTTATAATATTATCCTTAATTAACTATGAAGAAAAATTAACTTTAAATTAATTTTTCTTTTCTAAAAAGAAACTACCGAATAAAGAAAAGACTTGATTTTTCTTCTCTAAAAAGAATTCGCCGAATAAAGGAAATATGTGATTAAATAAAACTTAAAATAGAAACTAAAATATTAGGAAATATCAAATGTAATTCAAAGTTGAAAATTGAAAATCTCCGAATATATGCTAACCATTGTACAAAGTGTGTGGTCCCACCAAAGCCAAAATTTATTGTAAAATATAAGATTTTAAGGATATAATTGACATTCAATATAGTTTCTAAAAATGAGGGTAATGTCATATTTTTTAACTTATTAATTTTAATGAAGGGTAAAATAGACATTACATATTTGCTGTTAACAACCACTTAACACCGTTAGAAGTGAGGGGGGCAACAGTAATTTCATAAAGAAAGAGGTTTGATTAGTAATAAAACCAAAGTACAAGGGGGCAATAGTAATTATCCCAAAATAAAATTATACTTTATTAAATGAATATTAAAAAAATCATGGAGAATGTGAGAGAGATGAATAATTTGAGAAAGAGAGTGAATACTGATAACTGTGGAGAAGATTTTGAAAAATTCCAATATCTGCTAACTACTCCAATATTTTGTGAGATGTGTGAGAAAAAAAGAGAGAAGAAATAGGAATAAAAGAGGATATTCATTAGAGAATAAATAGGAATGAAAATATGAGAGAGAATATAGGGAGAAATTCATGGAACATGAATTAGTTTTTAATTAGAATTGAATGATTTATTCCTTAAAACTAGGGGTTTAATGATAACCATTTGATTATGATTAAGAATGACATTTGTACTCAACATCTATATCTTAGATTTTTATTTTTAATTTTTGGAGGGGAGCCAAATAGTGGTATTTCACACGTAAAGTGAGAAAAATTAAGAAAATATGTAGGTATTTTTAAAATTTCAAAAATCCGGGCCCATGGCCCCCTTCCGGTCCCTACTTGGCTCCGCCACTGATTTTGAAGGTGAAGGTGGTGAATCAATCATCACGGGGGTGGAGAAGTATTATGGAGGGGGTGAAGGTACTTAAGAATGGATTAACGTGGAGAGTGTAAGATGGGTATTCGATTTCAATATGGGGGATGCCTACATTCCCTCTTTGCTAGATTTTATTGCTAGATTTTATGGTTAGCGGCTGGTGGTGGAAGGTACTCTGTAAAGTTAGGTTATCTTCTTTTAATGCAGAGGAAGAATTGAGAGAATGCACTCAGATTATCGAGTTCAGTTGTGGGGAGGTGGGATGCAGTCCCTTGATGTACATGGAAAGCTCATTTGGAACTCTGCCAAAAGTTTAACTCTTTCTTGAGGCGAGCTGTAGGAGGGAGTTTAGCTTTTGGTGAAGATCTTTAGAGGAAAGAGGCAGGGGGCATTGTGTTGGGGAATCAATAAATCATGTGTGAAAATTCACACAGATAAGAATGCCTCTGATATGTTAACAAAGATTGTTACTCGAGAGAAGTTTGAGGTGTGCAAGGAGCTTGCGCACATGGATTCCAAGTAAGGAGTCAAGTTGTGGTTTCCTCTCTCATGGACACGGAGGGGGAGATTTGTTGGGTCCGGTCCATTAAAGCAGTTGGAGGCCCACGTTTTTAAGTGAAGCAGATATAGTTTTTGTTAAGGTTTTTGAATTGAACTGAAGTAGCCACACAACAGGAGAGAAAAACAGAAAAAGAAAAAGAAAAACGCAAAAACAGAGATGAGAAAGAATAGAGATGTGAGGTAGAAGAAGAAGTGGGTTTTCTAATATTTCACTGTCGGATTCGCCGAAGAAATATCAGAAAACCCACTTCTTCTACCTCACGTCTCTGCTCTTTCTCACCTCTATTTCTGCGTTTTTCAGAAGTTTGGGTGGACTCCAATAATGGTCTCGTGGTTTTTTTCCTTACGGGTTTTTTCACGTTAAAATTCCTGTGTGTCTGTTGTGGTTTGTTTGTTAAATGCTTTATCCATTATAGTTGTGTTTGTTGTTTTAATTTACACTAGCATATTGTTTAGCCTCCCATCAACATGTTCTCTTTTTCAGCCCCTTTGCTCAAGCAATCTAGTTTGGGTGTCCACTGGCATTAATGGTCCTTAAAGTATCCTTCTCCTATTATTAGTTCTTGTAGGACCCAAACTTGTCCCATAAACTTGGAACTCTTCTCTCTGCACTCTTCACAGACAACAAACAAATCTATTTTACACACACATATGGGAATCATGTGTTGAGAATATGGGTGATTCCCTTGATGAACTTCAGAATTCCATGAAGGAAATTGTTGGGAGTAAACCCAAATACGCAACGGATCAAACATAGAACAACACAAAGACAAAGAGACTTACTTTGTTCGGCCAAATGACCTACATCCAAGGTTGAACTCGAGATAGTATACACAACTAATATCAATGTTAAGTTGGGTACAAAAGGAACTCTCAATAGCTAATACAAAAAATCAGAGATGAAACTCTAAAGAGATCTAGAAAGAATTCATGACATAGCAAGAACAATAATTTCACTTGATTTGTACACCACCGACGAGTCAACGAGCACTAGAAGGCCCAACCGAAGACCAAGAAGCCTTCAAACATCATAAAGATCTACCACGAGAGCCTCAAACCAGAGGCAACAAAGAGGAGAGAAGAATCACACCAACACGTAGAGAGCGGAGCACGAACTAGAGATATCACGAATATGAAACCCTAAACCCTCATTTTGGGGGTTTATAATTACAGTAAATGAAAGGACTAAAATACCTTTTAAGACACGCTAAACATGTCACATATCTCTTATAAAAGAGAATGACATAAATGCCCCTGCTATAGAGATATCCAACAGAAATGAATCATCTTGGAGGCTTGGGATTTACATGAGCAACATACAGACATGGGTAAGTGCAGCATGGACAGATGAAAATTCATGTATGGATGGTTTTGCTGGAAATTCCATGAATGAAAATGTGCGAGGCCACATAGTAAGAGTTGCACAATTGACCAGCAATGCCGTGTCTCTTGTTAATAGGCTTTTTCTTCCCATGCAACAAAATCTCCACAAAAACCCAGAGGAGATAACATTGTATCATCTGGAGAGTTGGATCTGCAACATTTAATTAGTTTCTTGTCTATACCCTACAAGATAAGGGTTAATAACCCTTTCAATTTTTAAATAGTAGCGGTCTTCAAAGAACTGCAACCAATAAAAGCTAATTAGTGGCGGTCTTTAGGGAATTACCTCTAATAAGAGCTAATTAGCGGCGGTTTTTGGAAAACTGTCCAAATGCTGGAGATCTGAAGTCAATGGCGGTTTCTGAAATCCGGCTCAGATTGTTGGTAATAAGGGCGATCTTGTGAAATCAAACCCTCACCATATACCAAAATAAGCCCGCGCGCCCTTTTCCCCCAATTTTTCCCTCTCTCGAAGACGAAGAGTTTTGGTTCTCTCTCTAGGTCGATCTCCTTCCTGTTCGTCTCTCTCTGTCTCGCTTCCTCTTCTTCACCTTCCTTTCTGCAACCCCACCGCCCACTCGACTCTGTCTCGCAATCTATCATCTCGCCTTTTTTGGCGTCTCAAGACTCTCGGTTGCTGAGGCTTCTCCACGAAGAGAAGCTGCGAGGATCGTCCTCTTCTCAGTATCCTTCAATCGAGCCTCCAGATCTGTGAAGGTATGTCATACTCTCAGCTTGTCTCCCTTAGGCTTTTGTACACACAACTTTGGTGGGTTGGCTTTGCTAGAAAATCAGGATTTCCTTTTATCTTGTTGTTCTGCCATTTCCGTTCCTGGTGGTGTCATTTCTTGATCAAGGTATTCTTTCCATCTGTGGTTAATTTATTTTTCCCCATTTGAAGAAGACAATCTTATTTTCGTTTCCTTGCGTTATGTAGTCTTAGCTTGGTTAGATTGCATACATGGGTCGAGGTTCTGGAGTAAGTTTCAGGGTTGTTTCAGTGTATTCTATTGATCAGTTAAGTAGTCGCCTGGTTGCTTTTGGTGTAAGATATTTATGGTAATGTTAGGGGTCATACTTGGAGTGCTTGCATACTTGAGAAAATACTGTAGTCGTCACGATTGATTGCCAGAAGAGTGTTGCTCAATTTTCTTCCGTTCAAGTAAAACTTCAAAAACCATTCTTTTACATGAGGGTGAGAAGTTACCCTTTTTGCCTCCATGTTTTTCTGAGCTGCAGAATTGTGTTGTGCTGCAACTACCCTTGATGGGATGCTAAGGTGCAGTATAGGTTATAGATTTATACCATGGATCTAGGTGAGATTCTTGATTCTTATTAGTTTCTTCTTCCATTAATCGTCTTATCCACAATCTGACCAGTTTAACATTTTTGGAATTTCTAATTTGATCGTATGCATACAAACAAAAATGCATTAGTAATGTTATTAATAGGGCTTAGGGAATCTATCCGGCCTTAACCCTTGTTTTTGTAGGGAGCCTTTTCCGATTTTTGAATCTTCAAGCAGCAGTTTCCAATGGCACAATCAAACCGTTGTGCGAATGTGCCGACCTATAACAAGTGATGGATTCAATCCTTTTGATTTATCTTATAGTTCAAGTTTTCTTATGCATTGGTTTTGTGTGCAAGATATCATATTCAGATTTGCGTTTGTTGATACAACTCAGTGGTCATCTATTTCTAGTTGCTTGCTATTCTGATGTCTTCTATAGTTGTTTGTTATTAATAAGTGAATATATGATGATAATGTAGTGGTATAATTGTACATCTTTCTCTTTGTTAGTGTTTCATCTTGTAGCTTCTAATGGATCAAGTGGATTCTACTCCTTCCTCAAGCAATGCAACTCAGAGTGAGGATGTCTTTGATATGCTTATAACTTTTTATTTATTTGGATTATGTGCTTTTGATTTGTTCTCATATATTGGAATTCAATTGTAGGGAAACGTAATAAGAGGGGTCCGAATGTGTCTTTGAAAACAAAAAGGATGAAACCAAACGAAATAAGGCAGGTGATGGTCAATATATATGGACGGGGAGATGATGGTTACGTAGCGAGTTCATAACTTACTTGGGGACATTGGTAAGGAATGGTTTAAACCTCCCCTATAACTATCATGATTGGAGGAAAGTACCCGCTCACTACAAGGAAAAATTATGGAATAAAATCCAGGTAAAGTGATTGGCAATCTTACTTGCATTAATATCTACAACTAAGATTGTTCCTTTTTGATAAATGATTTTTTTTTCTTTTTTTTTTTTGTAGCGGAAATATCAAGTGGATGTTCTAGGTAAGAAATGGGTATATGTCAAAATGGGGCTGCAATGGAAGGCTTTTAAAAGGGAACTAAGAAAAGAATGTTTTGATGACGTTGATAGTATTGATGAGGCAATCAAGAATTGTCCATCAATGATTCCACTAGATCAATGGAAAGATCTAGTAGACATATGGAGTAGTGAAAAGAACAAGGTGATATGTCATTTATTTGTGAAAATATATTTTATAAGTGAGAGTCAAAGGTATATAATGCTAATCTTTTATTTGTCTTCTTAATATACAGAAAATGCGTTTTGTTAATACTGACATTAGAAAGCTCCAAAAGATGACTCATACTTGTGGTCGGAGAAGTTATGCACAACGTTTTCGCATGAAAGTATGTTTTTTGAAATGTTACTCTATTTAAATTATTAAGAACATTTATGCAGACTATTATGTTAACATTTCATCTTCTTCCCCCCCCCCCCCCCGCGGCCGGATTTCTTTAGACAAAGGAGCATCCTGAAGGTGTGGAGCCTAAAAGGATAGAGATGTATTTTGAAACACATACAAGGAAGGATGAAACTCCTGTTGATCCTATTTCAGCTAAACTAATGGTATTTATTTGTTTATAAGATTAACGTCTTTGTCAATGATATGATATTTTAGCATTAAGTGGGCTAACTTGGTTGAGAAATATTTAATGATCAGAGAGGAATAAATAAAGACTTGGCCAATTTGCCTAAAGAGAAGCGAAATGATGTTTCAGTCCTTGAAAGTATCTTCACCACTCATTTAGGACCAGATACCCATGGTCGGGTACGTTCGCGTGGAGCTGGAGTAAGTCCAAAAGATTTTGGGCTAACAAAAACCCAACAAAACAAGCAGTTGAATGGCAAACTTGTAGAGTTAACTCAAAAACTCCAACAAGTTGAACAAGAAAGGGAAGAGGAAAAGAGACAAAGGGAAGAGGAAAAGAGACAAAGAGAAGAAGAAAAGAGGCAAAGGGAAGAGGAAAAGAGACAAAGAGAAGAAGAAAGTAGATTAAATGCTCAAAAGTATGATGCATTGCGGGAAAAAGTGGAGTTATTAGCGGTATTGTTGTTGGACAGGAATCCAGCATTAGGTAATGATAAACCATTATGTTTTATTCGACCAATGTATAATTTAGCTAAAAACCAAGTAGGCTCACCTGATTTGGAAACTAACTTTTATTTATATTTTAATTGATTGACAGCTAATCAAATTAATTAGGAGTCTAGGTTGCACAAAAGTAATCTCAGTTCTCGTTTGGTAAGACATTATTCATTGTTACTTTTCGTGCATATTTTCCATAAATAATTTAACTATTAGTTGTTTTGTTTTACTAAATCAGTGCATTGTCATTGTAGGGAATAGGTATCGCGGTTGGGATTTTTGGTGTTGCCATTGTCACACACGCTATCTTCCATATTAATAGTTGTTGGATGAATTACTTTTCGTGTGGTTTTTATTTTTAAAATAGTTATTGTTCTTGTGGAATTTTTTGGATGATATCTTGTCTATGTGGAGAATCTTGCATTTTTATACTTGTAGTTTTTCCTTCTTTGTCTTGATGTCTATGTTGAACAAATCTTTTGATCTAAGGCATTGTTATTATTGTGGCTTGTATCCTTTTTATTGTTATTTGAATAGCATTAGCTTTGGTTCAAATGAAATTTGAAAAACAGAGCTGTCCCATCCACCATATAAGAGGAGGTGGCACTAGTAGAATTGGAAGATTTAAAGCCCTTGAAAATTCGTTTCAGGTTAAGATTTCTTCAACTACTAGTCATACTTGTGCTTCTGTTTTGTAATACTATCGATATCTCATCCAAATTGCATTGTTTTCAGGTAGACACTGTTGCTTTCCGTCTCTCAGTTCTAAAGAAGCTGTTTCCAAATGGTATTTCAGTACTTTCTCTCTTTTGTTTTGTAAAACTATTGGAATCTCTCCTTTTAATTGTAAGCCTTCCTCCTTTTGTCTCTGAAGATGTAAGCAAAAGTTAAGTGTTTTGACTTTTGAGTGTCTTAATGTTTAGATTCTCTATTTAATTAGATGGCCTAAGTCTTAAGATTATACAATTTAGACCTGATTTGAGTGAGCTATTGATAGGATCTCTTATCTTAGTAGAATTGTTCTAATAATAAACTTGAGGCCATATTCAAGTTTGGTTAGTCCAATCTGAATCCATATAGCATATTTTATGCGTTCCTTGTACTTAAAAACTCTATAGGTTAGCGGCATCCCCTTTATCTTCTCTCTTCTCTTCCCCCCCCCCCCCCCCCCAAAAAAAAAAAACCCACAAGAAGCAGAATTGTATTTCATTGGGGCTAGTAGAAATTGTGCATTCACATTGCAATTTTGTATATGTGATTTAAGTTTTAGAATTGTTAAGATTGTTATAATGCCAACACGAGTCCCTATCAGCTGCCTTGTCATGTTAAATAGCCACTGCTTCCCAGGTCACTGAAGATGGCAGGTACTGTTTGGTACTGGTATTTCAGGTTAAAGCTCTAAAATTTTCAGATTTGAACAAAGACAGGTGAATCAATTATCTGTACTTTCAGAGATTATGTTTTAATGTGACTGTTGACAAATCTCACGGGATAAGCTTGCTTTCATGACTACCAAGAAATAAGTATGCTCTTCCAGCAACTGCATGTGTCTTTGAATTACAGCTTGGACAATTCAGGGCTTGTTCTTTCTGAGGCCTTGTCCTTCTTTCTGATATAGGCCTTGAACATGATGTGTTAGAGGCAATCTCCTCCATGGTTTCTGTTCAATCTCTTGAACCCCAAACAAGAGAAACCCAGATCAAAACAAAAGGATCATTTCTGAAAAAATCTATCAACTTAAAAGAAAATGAATGAAAAAGAAAAGCAAACAAACAGAAAAAACAAAACAAAAGAGCTGTGCATAGAGAAAGAGAGAATCACCTCCTCAGATGGTGCAGATCTTAGAGAGAAGAAGAAGAAAAGATAGATGGTTTTGTGTGGTTTTAGCTCACAGGTTAGAGAGTACTGGTTGATTTGGGTTTAGATCAGAGTGGCCTATGTTATGATGAACATCAAAGAAAGAGTTAAGTGAGGAACTGAGTGGCCTATGTTATGATGAACATCAAAGAAAGAGTTAAAGTGAGGAACTGAGTTCGTTGGGTATTCCAGTGTTGGTTGGATTGGTAAGCTAGCCTTCTATGCTACAACAACAACAACACCAACAATAAGCCTTGTCCCAACTAAATGGGGTCGGCTACATGGATTCTTGCTCCAATCAGTTCTATTCGAGGCCATGCTAGATACAAGGCCAAAGCTATACATATCCTTTCTCACCACTTCTCCTAAGGTTATCTTAGGTCTGCCCCTAACTCTTCTAGTTCCTTTAATATGGATTATATCACTTCTCCGTACAGGGGCATTTGTTGGTCTCCGTTGAACGTGGCCGTGCCACCTCAAACGACTTTCTCGAAGCTTATCACTTATGAGAGCAACTCCCAGACCAACTCTAATATGATCATTTCTTATCTTATCCATCCTAGTTTTGCCACTCATGCATCTTAGCATCCTCATTTCTGCCCCTAGCCTTCTATGCTACCATTTCTTAATTTAGGAAGAGTGGAAGCTTTGTGCAGGCATGGGAGATGAGCCCCTTTGTACACCTTAGGAGTTCTTCTGGCTTTCTTGGTGTTACTGGGTGCTAGTTCCTGGGTGAAATTTCTGAACGCTTAAGAGAACAGCTTTTATATGTAAATGCAACAATAAGTGACACAACCCTTGATTTGCAGGACTTAATCAATCTATCACTAGCCATATATCTCTCTCAGTGAATAGGTAAACGAATATAAGGATTCTGAAGATGGAATTTTTTGTCAGGATAAGAATCTAATTATAACTATATAAATCTCTCAGTTTGCATTTATCACTTTTAAACTTGTTGATGATGTTACAACTAAGTATCATCCTATAATTTTTCTAACCCTGAAACACAGCTGCAATAATTTAGTAAACTATCATACCTAGTGCTACTATACATATTGTGCAAATGGATGAACAAACCATGTCACGGGTATTTTATCAAGACTTAATAAGAGTTGATGCCTTTATAAAGTAAGATATGAAGCTTTTGGATTCTGCATGATCACCATACCATGAGCCATCTAGCTTGATCTTGAAATGAAAAATGTTCAAAGCAAGCTTCTCCAAATTCTTTAGCTTCTTATATCACCTGAAAATATTCTTCCAGGTAGTTCTTATCAATGATTAGGCCTGCAGTGATCTAAATAATCATACAAAGTTACCAAGGCATTGTCCTAGATCTGTTATATTTCAGTCTTGGCAAATAGAAACCCTTGCATGAACATCTTCAGATAAGATTGAATCATGCAGTGCGCTGTGGAAGGTCATAACATAAGCAATGTGGTCATCACTTACCTGGTAGAGAAAGTGTATGCCTGTGTTAAAGAGGAAGGGCAAAGAAGAAAAAAAGAAGCAAAATGTCTACCACCCTCATGCATGAAGCTTCAAATTCCAACATAACGAATCATCCATGTTCCTTGGACATGACCCATTTCAGCTAATGTAGAAAGTTTGCGGGCCTTTCAGGTAAAACATGCCATGTTTGTGCATCTAGAAAGGAAAGAACTCTTGAGAGTTTAATAAAGTAGAAATTTTTGTATATGAAAGAAAGAGAATGGAATGATGTGTATTTCTGGCCTCTAAAGGAGAAAGCGTTGGAAATATTGCAGATTTGGTGTGGACTCGAGAGATTTGAATTACTGTTCTTTGCATATGTAGTTCTAGTAGATGGTTAGCATCTGATGCTCTCAACTTATCCAAGTTATAATTATTATGGAGCGTATGATTATTGTTTTGGTCTTTTTGCATCTTAGTGTTGGTTTTATTCTTATCTCAAGAATAGGATGCTACAGGTATCCAATTCAAGCTAAGGTAGGTGACTTTGTTTTTTCTTTTTGTTTTGCAAAGCTTGGAACTGGATTCAGTATCATGATCTCAAAAGAAATCCATCCTTGGTGACTACATTTGTACTCCTCTCTTGTGGATATGTTATTAGCTCTTACCAGGAGGTTTAATTCTTGCATCTTCAGTTGCCATTCTTTTTCTTTTGCACTTTTGAAGTTTTGTTAGTTCTTGCTCATTGCCTTTGATTTGGCTGTGGCTAGGTAAACTCTGTTGTTTGCATACTTTGAGAACATGCTACTTCAGCTAGAGCGAGAATGCTTGGATGTTTACAAGAGGAAAGTTGGCCAAGCTGCAAAATCAAGGGCACATCTTCTCTAGGCTTTGGCTAATGCCAAGATTGAACTATCAAGACTTCATATATGTATTATAATGGATTTCTTGTCTCTGTGTTTGTTATTGGGGTTCAGACTAATTCCGTTTTTGTTTGACTATTGTGGGTTTCAGTAGTGGGTTAGGGTTCTTTTTGCTTAAGTGAACTAAGATCAAACTAGAGACGCTTTCTCGTCTTGCTCTTTGAAATGTACATACCAAGAAGAAAATGTTGTAAAACCCTAAAAATAATTGATTGACCATGGCTCTGTCCATGGTCAATCAATTTGGGTCTTCTTTATATGACATATTTTGTCACAAAAGCTTAGGCCTTTTGGACTTATTTTTATAAATCTCTTACCAGTAGGTATTTTAATATTGACATGTCTTTGTAATTTAAAAAAAAAAATAAAAAATGCACCAGCCGGGAATCGAACCCGGGTCTGTACCGTGGCAGGGTACTATTCTACCACTAGACCACTGGTGCTGACATCTAACATTTGGTAATGTTATTAATAATGTTCCACATTAGAAACAGTATTTGCTACATATTTAGTAGGGGACCCATCCACACACAAAACATGGATTCCAGATCATTCATTTCTTTTTTTTTTTTTTGGTAAACAGCACTTCATTTATATATCTAAACAAAGTACAAACACACATGCATGAGAACACAAGGTTCAAAACGAACCAAGGAACGGCAAAAGACCAAACTGTCGTACATGCAAGAGACAGGGTCAACCAGGGTAAGGGTTGGGTCAAGCCCAAAGTGGATCACAGCCACAAAACCCTTAGAACAAGAACACCAAAACAACATCAACACCCTCAAAGGGGGACAATTTACACGCCACAAGGGCGGACATAACACCCACATAGGGGGACAAAGTACACGCCTCAAAGGCGGAGTCAAAACTCCTACAATTACAGCGATGGTAGCAGCGAAAGTGTGGAGAAGGTTCAAAACCTCCCATCCATCGATGCCGTAAAGGCGTACCGGTCAAGCTCGACGCAGAAGAACTTGGACCCAGACTTGGAGTTGTTCTGCGGTGTGCACCAGGAATAGCTGTAACCAAAGGAGCTGTTATGAAAAAAAAATAATAATAAAAAAAATAAAACAAAAAAACAAAAACAAAGCACTGCAACCACAGCTCTAAGGGGAAACCCTAGATTTGGTTATTAATGGAGAAAGCTCAACGGAGGCGGGAAATAGGGAGGCGGAGACGGGAAAGAGGACGGAAAAGAGAACAGATGAAAACAGAGAAAACGGGAGAGAGAAAACGAGAGAGAGAAACAGAGAGGGTGGGAGAGAGAACAGAGACGCCGGGAGAGAGAAAAACGAGAGAGAGAAACAGAGAGGGCGAGAGAGAGAAGCGAGAAAACAGAGAGGGCGGGGAAGCAAAGATGAGAGAAACAGAGAGGGTGGGAGAGAGAACAGAGACGCCGGGAGAGAGAAACAGAGAGGGCGAGAGAGAGAAGAGAGAAACAGAGAGGGCGGGGAAGCAAAGATGAGAGGAGGTAGGGAGGAGCAGGAAGCAAAGAATCAGATCGGAGATGGAGTATGGAGGGAAGAAGATGGGAGAGGGGAGCAGGGAGGAGGGAGAAGGAGCAGGGAGATGGGACGGAGAAGAAGCAGGGAGGGAAGAAGATCGGAGAGGGGAGCAGGGGAGGCGGAGAGCCGCAGCGGTAAGGCTCTCCGCCTCAAATGGGGAAAAGCCGGATTTTTCTCAGGTGGAGAGCAGGCTCGCTTCCCCAGATCATTCATTTCAACAGGCATAGGATTGTGTATCTGTCACATTATATTATATATCCATATGAGTAAACCAGGAAGTAACGCCCCTCCTAGATGGAAAAACATTTACTATACACAGCAGTGCACATATATACCAAATAGGTGGCTGAAAAAGTAAATAAACTAGAGGGTTATTTTAAACTTTTAAAATTACATTCTTAATTTCAGTCTTTCATTTGGTGTAAATGGTACACACTGTGCACAATAAATAAAAAAAATTTCTTCTAAACATGGAGCGTGTCAGAATAGCACAATCTTTACAAAAAAAAAAAGTTAGAATAGTACAATCTTCTTTTTCTAGAACTTATAATTTTTATATATTAGAGATATGGTTATTGCACAATATAATATATATCATCTAACAGCATCAAACTTACGATCTCTTCATTAATAGGTGATGGTCTTACCAACCCCAGTTCAACTTCAATGTTGCATTAAGTCCTGTCAATGGTTGAGATTTCGATCTCAACCGTTAACAGCACGTGCATGCAATATTCGAGTCCCGGCCAACCAAGCCTATGACAGGTAAGGGTGTCAATTCGGTACGATATCGACTTTGAAAACCTCATACCGAAACTGTACCATATCGAATTTATACGGTACAGTATGGAAACGGTATTTTAAAAGGCAATGCGGTATGATTTCGGTAAAAAATCAGTATGAATAAACGGCACGGTTCGGTATTTGGTACGGTATAAATTCGGTATGAGAAAGTCTATTTTTCTAATCATAATGTTGGGTTTACTCCCACAACCCCACATATATAGATTACCTTGAACTTGCTTTTGTTTCATCATAAAATAGTACAGATCGGTTGGAATTAGTATAAAATAAATTGATTGTTTTATTGCAATGCAATACAAAAGTATCGGTATCTTCAACATTCTTATGCCTAGATTCTAAACCTATATCGATTTTGCATTTTTAAGGTTGCGATAAAACTGGGTTGGGCTAGCTGGGCTTTTGCCTTAACTTAGAATCAACTTTGTCAAGTGAGGTTTTGCCCAGGAGTGTAAAATCCATGAAACTAACAACCTGAGAAAGCTCTGACCAGCAACCATAAATAGAGAATTAGAGATATGAAAGTACAAGTGTACCACCAAGCTTGTGACAATTGGAGCCCAATAAACAAAATGAAGCTCTAAATTGCATGGAACTAAAGGCAAAAGCTAAATGTTGGGGTTATAAGTTGAAAGAGAAAATTACACAAATAACCCAAATACGGTATGAAATTCGGTTTCGATATTCGGTTTTGCGGTACGGTATGCTGTACATACCGACGGTATGAATCCTCATACCAAAACCGTACCATATCGAATTTGAAACGGTACAGTATTGTTTTAAACAGCACGGTTCGGTACAGTTAAACTGTTTCGATACCGAATTGACACCCTTAGACAGGTAAGGACACGATCTTCTGCCCATCCGGAAAAAGCATCCCAACTTAGATGGATGACATGTGTAATTATTTATTTAATCAATGATATTTGTGTAAATTGTTAATAATCTTTTTGTGGACCCGACATCTTTTTGTTGAATCCATTGTCGGGTCCACCAAATGTGTCTTTTTGGGAAAAGTTGGTGGAATATTCCGAAAATTAATTTTATATGTTGTACAGTTGTACATAGAAAATAATTTCATATTATATTTACCAAATGGCGTCTTTCCTAGGATCCAACAATCACTTTTTGAATATTATATTCAGTGAAATGGTCCAAAACTTTCGGCTTTTGAGCTTCTCTTCCATTTATGTTCACTCTGCCCAAAATTCAATACTCTTGTCTCACCATTTTATGTGTTCTAAATTCAACAGTTTTTATTTTCAAAAAGAAAAGTGAGGTAGTTAGAAAGTAACAAGAGAGTTTTTTTTTGGCAAGTACAAATAGAGATTTATCGGCTTATAAATTTATTTTTTAATCCCAAATAGAGGAATAAATGAATTTAAGAGTATCAATTTAAAATTGGAATTGAGTATTGTTTTCAATTCAATCAATTAACGTTTAAGATTTACGTCGAAGTAAATATTTGAATAGAATTGCAGCTATTGGGATGTCTTCAATTAAAATAAGATATTTTTTTGATATCTGAGGTTCATTCGGGTTAGCTTGTGCGCACATCCATTACATCCTCAGGGAGAGCTTTGTCATCCGCAAGAGTTGAACCCATGACATCTCCACTAAAAAATATAGATCTTACCACTCAGGCAATGTTTGAAATATCGTTGAATTTCAAGGTTTCGTTTATTGGCCAAATCAGAGAAACCTTGAAATGTCAACGAAATGGATTTGTCGGTTAGAGCAAATAGAGGTTTAAGCCTTGAGGAACGAAATCATCTTCCCTCTCACTTCCCACCTTCTTGTTGTCTCTTTCTTTCAATGGTTCCACTTGCAGCTCGTTGAGAATTCAGCTTGTGATGTTCATCATCACAATATACAGGAAAGTAATGTGTTGAAGCCTAGAATTCAATGTTCGACTTAGGATCAGGAAATGAAACCATTAAACTTAATCAAGATTCAAGAATCAATAAATAAACTGACAAACAGTTTCAATAGTCTGAATCGACCAAGGAATGAAACCGTCAGACTTGATCAACTTCAGAGATGGGAAAGTTAATTTGGTTTCACTAGAAGGTAGGAAGTAGTAGTTGCAGCTGCCATGAATGATTAAAATGGAGGTTAGGGTTTGAAGGGAAACGGTAAACCGTAAATCTACATTTTTTTTTATTTGTCACCGAACTTATCAACGATAGGGTGATTTTTTATGATATTTGCCGATTTCTCGACAACATTGTGCAAAATTTGTTTCACTAGGGGGTTTTTTTTTCGCCAAATTTCAAAACGACAAAATATAAGTAATTTTTATTTGGGATAATTATTGTTGGCCCCTGTAGTTTGATTTTATTACTAATAAAACCCTGTTCTTTACGAAATTACTACTGCCCCCATTCCTTATAACGGTGTTAAGTTGCCGTTAAGTTTGAATATGTAATGTCTAATTTGCCCTTCATTAAAATTAAGAAATCAAAAGACAATGCTATTCCATTTATAAAACCAGATTAAATGTCAATTTTACCCTAAACTTCATTTATTTTGAATTAATGAAATGAGCAAAATTCAAATCCGATTTGGTTTCCCACCTTCACAAAACTTCATCTATTTTAAATTAAAAAAATGAACAAAATCCAAATCCAATTTGGTTGCCCACCTTCACTAAACTTCATTTATTTTGAAATTTTTTTAGGTGATATTTAGTTTCCAATTTGATTTGAATTCAATTTTCCTTCTTCCTCTTCAGTTTCTATTTGAGTTTTATTCAATCATTATTTCTTTATTTGATTTTTGATTTTTTTTTTTTTTTTTGAGAATAAAACGGATTATAATTATTTTTTTGTCCACATTTAATTAGGAGTACTACTATAACTTGACAAAAGGGTAAATAAGTAAAGAGATAAGTATAAGGGTATTTTGGGGGTTTTTGAGAAAATATAAAGATGCCACATCATCAGTTAACTAACAGAACTTAACGGCAGGGGGCAATAGTAATTATAGACAAAGTTGAAGGTTGGATTACTAATTTTGAAAAGTATAGGGGATACAGTAGTAATAAAATCAAGTACAAGGGGCCAATAGTAATTATCCCTTTCTATTTTTATTTTAACCTCTCTCTCAGCAAAACCCTTTTTCTTTTTCATGTTTCGTCTTGAATCTTTTGGTTTTTCAAATCTGAGATTTCTCCGCTTTCAAATGCGCAACCTTCGAGCTATTTTCAGTGAATCTTCCTGCTTCCTGATTTCCCAAAATTTCTCCTCCATTGCTTTCTCTTAGATTTCACTCGTTCCTTCTTCTTAGCATTTGAAAAAGTAAATTTCAAAAATTAGAAGATCTCATGACTTATTTTCCAATCTAGAACCCACAATCTGGTAGTTTGTTGTGAATTTAGAACTCTGAATTCTATAATTATCCCTCCTTTGTTTTCTTGTAAATCAACTTGTGAACCACTCACCAAATATAAAGAGAGAGACAGAGAAAGGGAGACAAGGAAACTGAAATGGGGGAAGAAGTGGCATTGTTTGTGGAGGATTCAATCTCCTCTTCTTCAATTTCTCAGTGTAAAATCTGTCACATTGAAGAAGTTGGGAGCTTTTGTACATGCATTATGTGTGTGCAAACTGAAAGTAATCAAACCAAACAAACGATCATGAATTTGAAGAAGAAACAAGAAGCCTTAAAATGAGATAAGACAAATTCTCCACTTTTACGGTTCCAAAACAAGAATTACGGTTCCAAAACAAGAAGGAAGCCAGACAAGATCCTAGAATTCACTGCAAATAGCTAGACGATTGCACATCTGAAAGCGGAGAAATCTCAGATTTTTCTCTTTTAACAGAAAATCTCAGATATGAAAAACCAAAAGATTCAAGATGAAACAGGAAAAAGAAAAAAGGTTTTGCAAAGACATTAAAAACAGTAAGACAAAAGAAAGAGACAAAGAGAATGAAAGGTCGACTCTGGGTTTGAAATCGTAAATTTGAAAACTTAGTACATCTCATGATGTAAATTAAAATATTAATATTTGCACTTTAACCCCACATGTTCATTCACAACCATTGATTTGTGTTGCGTGTGTAGCGCAATATTAACAGTTAAAGGATGTAAGGATATTTTAGTCACAAAAGTGATTATTCATCCTTAACTGACCTTTTTGAATACCACAAGGGAGGCAAATGCAAAGTATGATTTCATTTGGACTAAATTTGACCTAAGTCAAATTTCAGGGGGTCCAAGTGAAAACTACCCTTATAAAATTGTACTTTTTTTTTTTTTTTAAATGAAGATAGTATTGTGTTTTTACTTTTTAATTTTAGAAATACAAAATAGACATCAAACATTCAACTGTAATAGCTTCTTAACACTGTTAGAACTAGGGTGTGAAATATGCCCGGTTCACCGGGTTCGCTACCCAGCGAACCGAGCGATAGGGCGAAATCTCACCGAAATATCAGTGAGATTTCTACCCCAATTTTGGGGGGCATTTTAATTCATTTTGATCCCAACTTTGATGCCTACCCTAATTTAATGCCAATATGTGATAAATTTGAATTATTTTCTATAAATTCTGTCATTTAAATTCTCCTGCCTAGCCACATTTAACATATTACATTCTGAGACCTAAATCATTCGGACATAATTGGAATGATTACTTGTTCACTTTGAAGATTCTATTACAAAATTTCTTCATAATTTAAATTGTTTCCATAAATTATTTTATATATATACTCTTTCTAACTGCATTTGGCATGTTGACCTTTGAAGCCTAAATCACTAGAATATAATTGATAACATTGCTCATTAATCTTGAAGATTTTGTTATAAAATGTCTTCCTAATTTGAATTATTTCCAGAAATTATTCTACGTAGATTCTTCTCCTAATTTACATTAAGCACATTACCTTTTGAGTCTTAAATCATTTGGATATAATTGGTAAAATTGTTCATTGATCCTAAAAATTTTGCTATAGAATCGCGAGAGAAATCGCCTAAAAATTGCAAGAAATAGCATACAAATTACAAGAAAAAATGAGAAAATATTGACATTTTCCGTTATCTCGCAAGATTGCATATCAATGCTAGATTTGTTTTGCCAGCACCGAAATTTGGCGATTTTGCAACATTTTGGTTAGAACTTGGGAGGACATCAGTAATTTCATAAGAACATGATCATTTTAATAATTAAGCTAAATTACGACGGTAGTAATTATCCAAAAAATTATGAATAGAGGAATACTTACTGTTAAAAAAAAAAACCTTGAAAAGATTTTTTTTTTTTTTTGTGAAGGAAAAGATGAAAAGAAAAATCTAAAGACGACAAAAAATAATAATAAAAAATAAAAAATGCTTTCCCTTATACTAAAAATCAAATGCGTCAATCGCTTTACAGAAAACAGCCAAAGTTGTCAAAAAGGTAGAAAAAGCCAAAATCTTGGATGAAGTTTCAATGAGCCGCCGACACCCATCATGAGAAAAATAAATCCGTCGTTCACCAAAATCCCGGTCAGAAGGCAATAACTTTCGGACAAAGCCTTGGATTCTCCTCCGATTCCATCAAAATGATTTTCTCACTCACGGCAGCCGTTACAGCGTTTGGCAGTGTTCCAAACGTGAAAAGTAGCAGACCGTACAACTAACGTGCGCCTGTCACGAGAAACGCGTAGTAGCAACTAGCAAGTGCATGTGGAACACTGATAGCGCGAGCCACGCACTCGTCTTTTTCTGTTATTATTTTGAAGTCTTAATTTCATAGAAAATAAAACCATCTAACAGGCCCACGGTAACCATTATCCCGGCGGAAAGATAAACGGAAAAAAATGAAACAAAGACTTGACGAATTAATCGGGTTGTCTGAATCGGGTGATTAACGTCCGAGTCTCTGTACACACTAAAGAAAGCTTGACAACATAAAGCCATAATGTCTTTTCAAAATAGTCCATTATAAAAGTAACAAAACCTGCTTTTTCATCTATTATTATTATTATTATTTTGGTAAACAGCACTTCATTTAGATAACTAAAAAAAGTACAGACACGACTGCATGAGTACACAAGGATCGAAACGAACCAAAGAACGGTAGATGACCAAACTGTCGTACATGCAATAGACAGGGCCAGCCAGAGTAAGGGTTGGGTCAAGCCCAATATGAATCACGTCCACAAAATCCTTAGAACAAAGACACCAGAAAACCACCAGCACCCACAAAGGGGGACAGCCATATAACACCCACATAGGGAGACATACATACACCCACATAGGGGAACAGACATATAACACCCACATAGGGGAACCTACAAAACGCCGCAAGGGCGGACACAAAACTCCTACAGTTGTGGCGATGGTAGCAACGAAAGTGCGGAGAAGGTTTGGACCTGTCATCCGGCTCTGCCGTATAGGCGTACTAGTCAAGCTCGACGCAGAAGAACTTGTACCCAAAATTGGAGTTGTTTCGCATGTGCACCAAATAAACGCTGCAACCAAAGGAGCTGTTATGTGAAAGAAAAAAAAGAAATAAAAAGCAAAGTAACGCACCCCAAAACAAAACAAGCAAACAGAATTAAGGGAAACCCTAGATTTGATTATTGAAGCGGAGACGGAAAAGAGGAGGAAACGGAGACGGGAAAGAAGATGCTACCGAATGGGAAAAAGAGAATACAGAAAGACAGGGGGAAAGAGAGACTGAGAGATTTTTTTTTCCTCTCAAAACCGATCGGCCATGGGATAGAGGAAGGTGAGGA
Source organism: Hakea prostrata (assembly GCF_041222555.1). Classification (NCBI taxonomy): domain Eukaryota; kingdom Viridiplantae; phylum Streptophyta; class Magnoliopsida; order Proteales; family Proteaceae; genus Hakea; species Hakea prostrata. The sequence continues at coordinate 36,835,899 of NC_142607.1, forward strand.
GCAGAACAAGGTGGGGGTGGAGGTCGAGATAGCGAAACTGAGAGGCGGAGAGGTTGCGGGAGACAAAGAGAGAGAGAGAGACGGAGAGAAGGAGAAACCGGAGAGTGTTTTTTTTTTTCTTTCCTGGAACCGATCACGGGAGAGAGGCGGAGGGGTGTGGAGCAGAATAGAGAGGCAGAGAGGGAGAGAGGAGTAGAGGAAGCAGGTGGAGGTGGATGAACAGAGGGAAGTGTGGATTAGAACAGAGAGGCGAAGAGGGAGAGAGGAGTAGAAGGATCAGGAGGAGGTGGAGAAACAGAGGGAAGTGTGAAGAATAGAGAGGCGGAAAGAGAGAGAGGAGGAGAAGTAGCAGGTGGAGGTGGAGAGACAGAGGCTCTCCACCTCAAATCGCGGCGGCGATGAACGTTGTCTTCAGATCGGCGCTAGGGTTGCAGAGCGTCACTTTAATCGGCGTCGGTTTCACCTTATAAGTTACTGTCTTATTCGGCTTTTCCATCTATTATTCACCCCCAAAAAGTATTTAAGTTTTTAAAATAATATAAAAGTGATATATATTAAATAGTATTTAAAAAAATTATATTCGTATGTAAACTTACTTTACTGGAAAGTTGGATCTCTGGTAGAAACTAAGTGGTATTTGGAGATGTCTGAAATGAAGGTAAGACCTCTTCCATGTGTTGATTAGGGTTAGGTTGAAGTTGTGAGTCAACCCCTTGACCAAAGCACCCTATGTACAGCAATGTACTAAGGGGCGATTGCTTAAGGCGGTTGATTGGGCCAATCAACCGTCCCAAGCAACCGTCAGGTCCTGCTTCCGGGATTTTGCCCTAATTTTGCCCCTGATCTTTATAAATATCAACCATCGCCCTATTAACATATTATTATATTCGGGATTGCTATTTTGAACAGTTAGGTAGCAGTGGAGACGTGTTAGAAGGAGAGCGAAATGCTGGTTGAGATCTGGAATCTTTCCCCCTCTATTCTTGTTGTTCTGATTAAGATAAGTGAATCCTCATTCACCTTTTCTCTTTCTTCAACTCTTGAATAGTGTAGATTTACCCCCATGTTGTTAGTGGTTACCAATCTTGTTAGTGGTATTCCCTCTTCAATGTTCTTGAAAGGATCTTGTACGAAAACAAATCCTTGCATTTGAATAAAGGATAGATCTAATCAAGGGGGAGGATTTGGATATTTGATCTGTGTGAATGTTAGGGTTTTGTTTTACTCCTTGGTTATAGACTTGTTAAGTTTGAAATTTGGATTGAGATCATCCCAAAATCGGATTGAAATCGGATGATCAAAAGCCTGAGTTTTAAATTTGAAATTGTCTGTTTTTCAGACGGTTGCTCAAGGCGGTCGCTTGAGCCAAGCGACCAGCTATGTCACAGTAGCTATGTGATTTTTGACTTTTACTCGATTTGACTCATTTATCTTATATGATCTTGTAACCCTATGTTTAGGTGTTCTCTGTCTTTACTGAAAGTCTTCTAATTGTGATTGGTTTGCTCTCTAGAAAGCTTCTACTCAATTACAAGTAAGGACATACATTATTATCTATCCTATAACATGTACATGATGAATCAGTTGCTTTCTTTACTATTCATTAATCATGTACATTGTTGTAACTGAATAAAGTATGATGATATTTTTGTATACTTGTTGTTTGTGATGTTCTTTTATGTACTTTATCATTTATAATATTGAACAACTGGTTGTGGTGTGATGGTGAATGGTGTATTGTAGTTGTGATGGAAACTGGAAAGGTATTCCATTGGGATATCTTGGCTTAAGATATCAAAAGGCGATGGTATGAGACACATTCTCACTGATGCCTCCAGCACTATCATGACTGCTAGATGACATACCTAGGGAGTCTATTACATGGCTAGGTACCTCCACATACTACTACCCTTTTGGTAGGGGAATTGAAGCCGGATGACCTGTGACGATGGTGATGTGACTTTGTTTCATCCTACAACGGTAACCAATCCAAAAGGAGATTCAGTGGTCCACTATTGTTCATGTATTGATAGGGTTGCATATGTTAGGGTTGAGCTCATGGACGTCCAAGGAGCGAACTGGGTGTTGTGAGGAGTCATGAGAGCATTCCGCCCCAACAATATATAGATGACCATAGGGTTAGGGAATAGAGTCCAACAGCAGTAGCCAGTCCGTGAGGATTCTCATTCCTATGTTGTAAAGGATACGGAACTGAGTTGGTTGGTGCCATAGGTGAAGTATATGGACTTCATGTAGTGTGTTACCAGTATGACCTGCATTGGATTAGAAACCCCGACATGCGCCTGTACTCATTGCCAATGGTCGTGGTAAAAGAGTGTTGACTTAATCCCCAGCCATGGATGCCTGATGAGGACTTTACCCCTTTACCCAAGATCCCAATAGAGGTAACCAGTCCGTGAGGAATCAGAATGACTAGACCTACCCGAAAAGAAACTGATGTCATATCTTAAAACATGTCAGCTATCTAGAGACTTGCATAGTTAGATCTTAGTAGCACTCATACTATTGCATACCATTCATATCATATATGCATTGCTGATTGTTTTGACATGTGGATGAGAATTATGTTATCCTTATTGAGTTCGTCAGAACTCATTCATTTCTTTGTATGTATTATATAAACCGTACAGATAGTTGCACGTCGACGGAAGTTGGAGAGGATTCCTATGATCAAACCTTCCTGTATGAAGAAGATGTGACACCGACAGTGGGAGATGGAATTGCAGTGCATGAAACCTCCTGTGAATGCTTGGAGTGCGCTATAGCACCCATTGATGGCCAAAGAAAAGGTTTAAAATGCGTGGTCATTTGTAATGGAAGTCTTTAAAATTATAAATAAGTGATTTCATTTGTGTCAAATTGTTAGAAAAGAGATTTAAATAAATGTAAAACAAATAAATAAAAGGGTAATTTTCATCTGAACCCCCTGAGGTTTGGTCTATGTCATTTTTAGTCCAAATAAATGGACACTTTGCATCTGCCTCCCCTGAGGTGTTCAATAAGATCAATTAAGGACAATTTAATGATTTTTATGACCAAAATACCCTTACATCTATTCTACCGTAAGATTTGCATATTTTCTTCAAATTAAATATAACGGTGAAAATCAAAAGAGTGGGGGGTGGTTTCTTGGATCCGCCTCTGTGACACCCTCCCATTACCTCGAGTTGGCCGTTAGATTTTAGACACGTGGATCATTCCAATCGGATGAACTTGAATCCATCTGAAAAAATACACATTTCTAAGTCCCCAATTCTCTCTCATCTCCTTCATCATCTCCATCTTCGGTCCGGCGTCATCTCTGCCTTTTTTTCCTCTTCCAACTCCGGCGACAATTGGGTCGATAGCATGAGGAATAGATGATGTACCAGAAAAATGGGCCTAATCAGAGTACTAGAAAAAGTTTCTAGTCCAGACGAAGACTGTGAGAATCTGGAAGAAGCTTTGGCAGATCACTCTCTTTTTTTTTCTTGTAAACTCAATTTTTATTTTCTTCCTCTGGGTTTCCGATCATGTTTCTGTTTAAGATGATGAAAAAAGAAATCAGTGACAACCCTTGAATCATATGCAGGAAGGAGAGCAAATACGAAGGAAATGATAAAGATTCTAGATTGCAAAGATGCTAGCCAACGCAAGAAGATCAGAGAGACATCAACATCTTCACAATAAGTCCCTCATTGATACTCTCAAATCCAAGCTTCCTCATGACTATGTGGTTTTTAAAGATTTCAGGGTTTGTTTTCTCCTAATTTCACCATCGGATTGGCTTTTTTCCCATTTCCCTTAAATTTTTAGGTCATGGAGATCACTAACAGGTTTCGCTCCTTTGCTCTCACTGCTCTTCTCTCAGGTGTTGACGAGGCGAAGTGAAAAGCAGATGAGTGTTACTGAAAGAGAAAAAAAGGATGAAGAGAAAAACAGGTGTTCCAATTGAATAACTATCGCCGGAGTTGAAGAGGAAAAAAGGCAAAGATGGCAGCGACGCCGGACCGATGATGGAGACGATGAAGGAGATGAAAGAGAATTGGGGACTTAGAAATGTGTATTTTTCCAGATTGATTTATGTTCATCCGATTGGAATAATCCACGTGTCTAAAATCTAACGGTCAACTAGAGGTAATGGGAGGGTATCAGTACAGGAGCGGATCCAGTAAACACCCCACTCTTTTGATTTTCACCGTTGGATTTAATTGTGAAAAAAAAAATGCAAATCTTACGATAGAATAGATATGATGGTATTTTGGTCATAAAAATCACAAATTGTCTTTAATTAATCTTAATGAATACCTCAGGGGAGGTAGATGCAAAATGTCCATTTATTTGGACTAAAAATGCCATGGACCAAACCTTAGGGGTCCAGATGAAAATTACCCTAAATAAAATGAAGAGAAAATATATGTAGTCTTTTTTTTTTTTTTTCACTTAATTGTTTACGTATTTTAGAAAACTTCTACGTATCTTTTCAAATTTATATTTAAATTATATATAAAAATTATTTTAAAGATATAATCAAGTGAGCACGAAGTGGTCTAAATTACCTCAAATTACAAAAAAGAAAACGTTTTAAATCCTTTGAAAGGGTTTTGATGAGATCACATTCATCATAGTTGAAGAAAATTCAAACTACAAATATGATTTTTTTTCTTAAGTGAAAACAACTATGGTTGTCCATGAAACTGATTAGTTTTTACGCGAAAAGATAGTAGTCTATCCCATTTATTGGGAGGAAGCAAATTAGGATAATTTTTTTTATTGAAAACAATTATTCTCTCTTTAGATTCACAACACGGTTTTGCCGAATTTTTTTTTCTTTTCTTTCGTTTTGAAGTTAGTCAATGAAAATCTTGACTATATTTCCAAGATAGTACTTATGTATAATTTAAATAATAAAATTTCGGTGCCACTCCTTAAATTGTTTGGTCATCATCAAGTAGTTACGGTGATGGGACCTCCAGGTTTGGAAAAGGAGAAAGACGTAGGGAAAACATTTTTTGCTATACACAGCAGTGCACATAGATGCCAAATGATAGGCAGGAAAAACAAAATGATTATATGACTATTTTGAACTTTTTAAATTTAAAATTAAGCTTTAAATATCAAGCTATTTATTTGGCCTCTGTGTATACTGCTATATAAAGCAGAGCGTCGAGCACACTAGAGGAATTTTTTTCTTCCAAAGATGTGATAGGGCCAAAAGTTTGAATTTATGATGTTCTTAGATTTATTGAATTTACAACCTCTATAGGAGACTCTCACTACTCACTACTGTGTTAGATATATCCACTTAATTGATTTAATAAGTAAGGATGGTGCTAGAAAATTTTCAGATAAATATATATGATAGGACTTTGCCTCTCTCTCAAGCTCTTAACCTCATATAAGGGTGTCAATTGTGTATCGAAACCGTTTAACCGCGCCGTCTAAAACCGCATCGTACCGTACCGTTCAAAATTCGATACGGTACGGTTCCAGTTTTAGGTACTCATACCGTTGGTATACTGAAACCGTACCGAATTGATACTGTACCAAATTAAGGGATATAAGTTATAATTTTACAATTAAAACACTTTACCTTTACCCTATCCCTAATTCCCTATTTCAGTTTTTCATTTAATCATTCACTCCTCTTCTTAGATTTACTTGTTTCGTCTCTATTAATTAGATTTACTTGCTTTATCTATGTTTTCATTAGGATCTTAATGCAAGGTCCGACATGTCGCTCCATGTTTCCATGTCGGACCCTGGCGACACGGCGACTTGGGCAATATGTCGCCAAAAGTTGACCGACTTTTGGTAGGGGTTCGATGAAAAATCAAACCCCTGTTTCGAAGGGTATTTCAGGTCATTTTGACCTGAAATTTGACGTGTAACCTAATTTGAGGCCAATAAACACATTGGGAGTGTTATTTTGACCTAAAACATCACCTAACCTAAAGTTTATAATTGGCACATGTCCGGCTATATGCGGGCAAAACTGGAAGTTTGGAAAATTCATATAAACTAATGTAAATATGCAAAGAGAACACAAATACACAATTAGTAAAGAGATTTATTAAAGTTTACAATTCATTATACAATTATGTTGAGTATGGCTCATGCTTCACATATTGTTGCCGACGGACACGGGTCCCGCTCCCGGAGCTTTTAGAGGCCCTATGTCACTTTAGCAAAAAGTGAACAAAAAATCACTGAAAAACAAACAAAAGGCTGTTATATATTCAAGATGTAGCGATATATCACGATTTTTTGGCGATATATCGCCAACACAGTGAACCATGTCTTAATGAACTAATAACAAAAGTGGCATAAGTTCATTCATATCAAAATTGTACCGTACTAGATACTGTGTTTAAATCGTTTTCCTGTATCGATTTAATACCGAAACCGTACCCAACCGTTTTTGTAAATACCGAAACCGTACCGTACCATTTAAATTCGGTACGGTACAGTTTCGATTTTCAGTATTCAAAGTTGGTACCGTATTGAAACTGTACCAATTGACACCCTGAACCTTATATAGTACAAAACGTCTTTTCATATATTACATATGAGGATTACCAAAGATAAATAGAATATATATATATATATATATATATATATATATATATATATATATATATATATATATATATTACATGTGAGGCCTACATATTATTTTTTCTATAATATTTTTCTTATCCCACCTTTGCAAACAAACATAACCTTAATGATCTCAAGAATATTTCCTTTTAAATTATCAAATTGCTTTTACCAATTTCAAACATACAATTTGAAAATCCATGACAAAGGCAAATGAATATAGAAAGAGAAAGGGAATCAGTAGAATCATTATTGAGGTCTAATAAAAAAAATCTAAATTAATTCAAGTAAAAAAATTCAAACAAACAGGCTTAAGTTTCAAGGGGTGGCTTAATTGTTAAAAAACTCACACTTCAAAATTGAAAGTCATAGTGTAAATCTTTTCCAGGCCAGGAATAAAGTCTCGCTTTATATTACGTAATACTTCATCCGCCTAGTCAGGGCTTCTTTTCTAGGAAAGGAGAAAGGTAATAAATTTATATAATTATATTTAAATAATATTTATTAAAAGATTATTTGAATGTGTGGATCTTTCACTACTACAGGTATGATCCACCAACATTCACGCCAAGACCCATGCCTCAAAGCTCTCTCTAGAAGTCACTCGAAGAACATTTTTTGAATGAAGAGTTCCAATTCTTAAAAAAATACAATGGTTTGTTAGGCGTCCGTCCATAAATCCTAATTACTTATAAATTTATGGGATCAAATGGTAAAAGGTGTGATCCAAGGGGCGCTGACTCCGGCGTCAACATTACATTAAAAGTTGAGATACCACATACCACTGACGCCACTCAAACCCAGTGGCGCCTACAACATTCCCCTCTTCAAGATTCTCGAATCATTCCACGTTGTCACCTGAGACCACCGATTTCCAACATTTCCTTATTTATTTTATTTTATAATAATATCATCACGTGCTCTAGTATTAGTTTTGCAATTTGGGTCGCAATTTTACTTTTTCTTTTTACTTTTTATTTGAGATTCATCTGATCAACTTTACCCATTCCATGACTCCACCCACCAACAATAATTTTCTTTTCTTATATGGCTTAAGGGCTTGTTTGGTTACATGAGTCTGGAGATTTCAAATCTATAGACTTCAAATCTATGGAGTCATAATTTATAAAATTAAGTATTTGGTTGTGGAATGAAATCTGTGGATTCATCTTAAAAAACTATTTGATCGACATGATTTTTGTGAATGTGCAAATGTATAGCTTTTTTGAAATCTCTGGATTTCACCCCTTACCCATAAATCTACAGATTTACGTTTTTAGTATAAAAAAGTGAATCTATAGAATTCATGAATCTAGAGATTTTTACAATCAAACGGGCATAATTCTCAGATTCATGAATCCAGAGATTTGAAATCTCTGGATTTATGTAACCAAACAGCCCCTAAATTCATAAAATCTAAAGATTCATCTTTTTACACTAAAATGGTGAATCTATAAATTTATGGGTATAGGTGAAATCCAGAGATTTCATCTACTATAAAATGCTTAACATTTGTAAATTCATAAAAATCACAATGAATCCACAGATTTCATTCCACATATTTGGTTAACCAAACAGTTAATTTTATAAATTACGACTCCATAGATTTGAGATCTTCAAACTCATGTAACCAAACAGGCCAAATAAATCATCACAAAGAATCATAACAGTGACATTTTCGTCAAGAGACATTGACTATAGCTAATTTAATAATTCTACACTTTAATCCTAACTCGTAATAGAGTATTAGATGAATTGGATGACTAGGGGGTGATATTAATATTTGGGAGCAACTTAGTAGATGACGTTCAAATTTCTCTAATCTTTTTTATGTTTCTTCCACATAGGCTGATTTATGAATGCATGTACGAGACTGATGGTTCAAATCCACACACCTGCCCTAACTTGCATGGGATACAAATAGAGTTTCGGTTCAAAATTTAGCTCGGTTTATTATTTGAAATTTTCAGACCCATGTTTTGGTTGCAGTTTCGGAATCCGTTACGATATAATCAACGTTGTTGGGAGATGCTTAGGGGTGTCAACAGTGTGGTTTGGGGAGGTTTCGGGCTGAAAAACACATAGTCCAAACACGACCCATTAGCAAAATAACGGTTTCGGGCCGGTTTCGGTTTGAGTTCGAGCTAACTAACCGTTTAGATTTAACGGTTTATGATGTGTAAGAAAAAAAAAAAGAAAAGAAGAAACAATTGAGCATCCTACAACAAAAGCGAAAATTAAATGGAAAGCAAAGTTGCTATTGGTCAATTTCCATTAAAAGAGACCCAACCGGCCCCTTAGTGGGTTCGCCCCTGTTTGCATCATGTACAACATGTTTTTATGTCTTATTTATTTGCTTGTATTTCTAGAGAGATTAATGCTATAGTGAATTTAGGGGTGTAAATGGATAATCGAAACTCACTTTCGAATTTGCATCCGCATCCGTTTAGGGGTATTCGAATCCGTCCGATTACTTATAGAATGAGGATATGATATATCATTTTCCTACCAATTATTATCCGTTCGATAAAATTATCCTATTAAGTTACTTATTTAGATTTATATTTCTTCTTTTTATAAATTTTTTACTTGTAATATGTGACTATTTTTCTAGATTTTCTACTAAAATAGCTACCAAAGTTGCTTAATTCTTAAATTTTAAGCCTAGCCCTTACAAATAAAATGGTACAGATGTAAACAGGTAGTCGAAAACTTATATTCAATCTGTATTCATACTCATCTAGAAGAATTTACTTACGAAAATAATTATCCGATTATCATCTGAATTCGACTCAATTCGTCCGAAAACTGATAGAATATTATCCAAATCCGTCCAAATATAATAGGATGTGAATATGGTATTATCACTATCCGATCCGAATCCCGTCCATTTACACCCCTAAGGCTGCGTTTGTTTGCTAGAATAAAGGTGGGGTGGGAAAGCGATGGGAAAATTCTTGAAAAAAGCAAAAATTTTCTACTTTACATACTTTTCTTAAAAGTGTATATTATTTGGTTGCTCGGAGGTGAAAAAATGAGCAACAAGCTTCCTTGAATTAAAGAAACTTGTATAGTGAAGTGACAGTTCAATTTTTTCACCCGAAAGCTTTTTAAAACTTACACATTTGGTCACATTTGGTGGGATTTTGTGATAAAGTTTGAAAAAGTAAAAAGTAAAAACCACCATAATAGAAAGAGTAAAAAGTAAAAAAGTTTGCTTCTCTTAATAGGAAGAAGAACTATATGCAGGTGGGGGTGTTTTGCGGGATCAAGAGGGGCTGTTCAAGGGAGGTTTTGCAAGGAAGTTCCCTTTGTGTTCAGTCCTTGAAGCAGAATTAATAGCGATCATCGAAGGCCTTAGGTTGGCTTGGAGTTTGGGGTTTTGTCAGATTCAGGTCGAATCTGATTCTAAGGAGGTTGTTGCTCTCCTCGACCCTTGTAGGCATGCACAAGGGACTATTGTTCGCCTCATTGAGGAAATAAAAACCCTTTTAGGCGTTAATGGAAGGGTGAGGTTTGTTCATCTTGGTAGAGAAGCAAACAAAGCTGCTGATTGGATGTCTAGGGTGCAACTTTGTCCTTTAGACCCATGGGCTTTCTTCTCAGATCCTCCAGTTGGGTTAGAAGGAATTTTCATGGTGGATAGAGAGTCTTGTTTAAGTTAAGTTTTCTGTTTGTTCCTTTGGGTTGTTTAGCCCAGTCTTTGTACCGAAAAAAAAAAAAACCCACTATTATCATTTTTCACAAAACTCTTTCTTTTCTTTTTCTTCTCCCTCACTCTACTACACATGGGGCCCATTTTTTTTTTTCACCCCACCTTTACAAACAAATGGAGCTTAAATGAATTTCCTAGTCAAGAATTTGACCTCTGTGCACTCCTTGGATGTAATCTATTCTTGCGGTTTCTTCGATTTAAGTAGCGTTGATTATTCAATAAAAAGGAAAGAAAATTTTAAAGCTCGGTTGACTAAACTCACGGCAGAAAAGCATTAAAAATAAAATATCGGAATCTTTTCTTTTTTCGTAAACAGATACTGGGAATCTAGGACCCAGCTATGTCCACCTGTTAAGACCAACTCTGTCAGGTGAGGGGACTCAGGAGGGCTTTCTTGGAAGTCAAGCCAAATACGAAACAAACGTCGCAAGCAGATGAGCTACTCGCCTAGTCAGATTTTATTTTATTTTATTTTTCTGGTAAGAAGTAAGAACTAAGAAGTAAGAAGCCTAGGAAGTTTCGTTTCGAGCCGGTTCACCCAGCGTAGACCACCGACTTCAGCAATAAATCCCGGCTCATGATTCAAATACAATTCGTCCGTTAATCATCCAGCCCAGCTTTTCTAATCGTCATTAATGACCATCAGCTCCTCAAAGTAAGGGTCAAGTGGGCCCTTCACATGTCTCCCTCTCTCTCTCTCTCTCTGCCCACTGAATTAATTTTCCAACAGGATTTGACCCTTGTTTTGGCTAATCATGATTAATTATGTGGAAAAAACATGTCTAAATATTGGCAATGAATATGATATACTTAAGCCAATTTTAAGACACATATTATATTGTATTTTTTTTTGGTAAAGTGATGTATCATCTGCTATCTGAGAATTGTATTGCACCCAATAATACATTTTAGTGCATTTTTAATATACCATCATATGGTTGTTCGATTGGTATTGAACAATAGCGATCTCTTACTAGGGATTCACATCCTCTATAATTCCTTTCCCTGCAATTCCTTCTTAGGATTGTGCCATGTGGCATTTAAGTAATCCAATAGTCATCCAACAAACTAGAGTTTAAATAAAATTCAAATTTATGGGTGGGTTTAAATAAAATTCAAATTTAGTTTGAATTAGGTAACCGTTGGATTACTTAAATGCCACATAACACAATCCTAAAAGGGAATTGTAGGATTGCAGGGAAAGGAATTACAGAGGATGTAAATCCCTCTTACTAGAGAGGTCATGTGGTCGTATTCAATATAGATTTGTGTTGATTAATATTATATCGTATTTAATTTTAAATCTTAAGAAAAAGAATGATGGTTTAGTGTTTCTAAGCTCATTTACGTGCAGCTTGTTAGCCCTCATGCTTAAAGTTTGAATCCCCTTACTCATATGGTTCTTCTATTGCACTGTGATGCACTCTTTGATCTGGGCGTAGGGCCATTAATGATTTCTGTAGATTATACTAAGCCTCTGGTGGGAGTGTGAGACTCTGTTGATGGGGCAAGTGCTTATATTGATAGTTCAAAGGGCTAATGCGTAGCGGAGGCACAAGGTCACTATTAATGCCTCCCCTCTTTTGCTTGAGTTAGAAAAAACAAAAATAAATAAATAAAATTTTACCTGATAACTAATGGTTGGTAAATGCTATCAACGTATCAGGCTACCGATGAGCTCCCTGTTAGGATAGAACAATGTTCTCTTCATTGTTCTTTCCTAACGATTTGGAGCACGAGCGGAGCCAGGATTGAAAGTTGGGGGCGAATATACGTGGGCCAATGATGGACCCACGGTAGGTCCCACAATTATAAGTAAATTATAAAAAAAATAAGAGCTAAAATTGTGGGAGAAAAATTTTTAAAAATCTTAAAATTTAAATTGCTATTAGTAGGAATTGAAGCTTTATGAGAAAGTTTAAGGATTCAAAAATAAAATAAAATGATTACGATTAGATATGATAAAATTGACGGCTGTAATCTTAAATGAGATTTAAATTTCCATTAATGGGAAATGAAATTTTAGGAGAAAATTTCGGATTAAAAAAAATAAAAATCAATGATTATGATTAGATATGATAAAATCAATTGCTGAATTCTAACGAGATTTAAATTGCTATTAGTAGAATAAAAAATTTAGGAGAAAGAAAGAACAACGGAAAAAAAAAATTATAATTTTTGAAAAGAATATTAGAAAAATCGTGTGTGTGTGTGTGTGAGAGAGAGAGGAATAATTTGAGAAAGAGAGAGTGAATACCTGAAAACTGTGGAGAAGATTTAGGAAAATTCCTGCTAACTACTCCACTATTTTGTGAGACGTGTGAGAAAAAGAAGACTCCACTATTTTGTGAGACGTGTGAGAAAAAGAAGAGAGAAAAAATAGAAATAAAAAAGGAGATTCATGAGAGAATAAATAGAAATAAAAATATATGAGAATATATAGGGAAAAATTCATGGATTGTGAGTTAGTTTTTAATTAGAATTTAACATTTTATTCCTTAAAACTAGGGATTTAATGAAAACCATGATTAAGAATGACATTTGTACCCATTATCTTTATCTTAAATTTTTATTTTTAATTTTTGGAGAGGGGCCAAATAGTAGTATTTCACATGTAAAGTGAGAAAAATAACAAAAAATATAGGTATAATTTAAATTTTCAAAAAATCCGGAGACCATGGCCCCTGGCCCAAACGTGGCTCCGGCCACTGATTTGGAATTACACGGTAGCGGTGGGGCCTATATAGAATACAATAATAATTTTATTTTAAATTATTTTGATATTTAGAGCAAATTACACTGACACCCTAATATGAAGGCCTTAATGTATCAACACCCCACTTTATGTTTGAAAAACATAGACCTTCAAAATGAAATTTTTATTGGACATGTTATTCTAATTTGTTACTGCAAATCATTAAATCATTGTTTATTTTTTTTCAATTTTAAAAGTTTTCTTGTCAAAATATAAAAGAAAAAAAATAGTGATTTAATGGTTTTCAATGATAAATTAGACTAATATGTCCAAATCAAATCTAATTTTGATGTATTTATATTTTTCAAACATAAAGTGGATTTATTATTACTTTAATACCTTCATTTTGCTTACTTAAAAATAAAAAACCTTCATTTTGAAGCGTTAGTGCAATTTAATGAATATCTTCACCCTCTAATTTGTGGTTTAAAATCATTTGGAGGTTGACATCGTCGGCAGCGTGTTAAAAACAAAAAAAGGACGAGATCATGAAAATATACGCATACCTAAATTTTCCAAGCACAAGTCAAGAACCGTTTTCTCCAATCTGTTTTGGTTTCATTTCTACTGTCCACCATGAAAACCAAAACCCAGAAAATCGCCCCTGGGTTTCTAGTTTCTCTTTCTCGTAATTTGTTTTAAACAACCCTATAAATATCTTCTTCTTCCGATCTTCACTCCCATTCCACAAACCACAAACCACATACCACTACCAAATCTCTCAGATTCCCTCGCTAAAAAAAGATCCCATCTGATTTCTTAAGATTCCTTTGATCTTCAAAGCCCTTGCTTTTCAAGATCTATTTGCTCAGCCACGATCAATGGAGACCAAGATTGGTGCCGTTGATTTATGCAAGCCAGCTTGCAATGATGTGGGTAGTATCCCCACAAATGGCGTTTCCATCGTTCAAAACTCGGTGGCGCCGTCTTTGGTGGCTTCGTCCGAGGCTACACTCGGTCGCCACCTCGCTCGTCGACTCGTTCAGATCGGTGCCACCGATGTCTTCTCCGTTCCCGGCGATTTCAACCTAACCCTGCTTGACCATCTCATCGCAGAGCCTGGGCTTAATCTCATTGGTTGCTGCAACGAACTGAACGCTGGGTATGCTGCTGATGGCTATGCCCGTTGCCGTGGTGTTGGTGCTTGTGTTGTTACCTTCACTGTTGGTGGGCTTAGTGTTCTCAACGCCATCGCTGGTGCTTACAGTGAGAATCTTCCTGTTATTTGCATCGTTGGAGGACCCAACTCCAATGACTATGGCACCAACAGAATCCTTCACCACACCATTGGATTGCCTGATTTCAGCCAAGAGCTTCGATGCTTTCAGACTGTTACCTGTTATCAGGTGCTCGAGCTTATCCTCATCTGTTTTTTCTTTTTGTTGATTTGATTCAATACTTACTCTGTTCTGTTTTTTGATCTTAGGCGGTTGTGAATAACCTGGAAGAGGCTCATGAGCAGATCGATACGGCTATCTCAACTGCTTTGAAAGAAAGTAAACCTGTTTATATTAGCATTAGCTGTAACCTACCGGCGATCCCTCATCCTACCTTCAGCCGAGAACCGGTTCCGTTCTCTATTTCTACCAGGTAATTTGTTAATCCTAATCTCTTGTTAGATGATTTATTAGCGATGAGTTTGTGGAATTTATTGAGTTTTGTTCGATTTTGGTGATTCAGAATGAGTAATCCAATGGGTTTAGAAGCAGCTGTTGAGGCCACAGTAGAGTTCTTGAACAAGGCCGTCAAGCCAGTCATGGTGGGTGGACCAAAACTCAGAGTGGCAAAAGCCTGTGAGGCCTTTGTAGAACTTGCAGATGCGAGTTGTTACCCAGTGGCTGTGATGCCATCTGCTAAAGGGTTGGTGCCAGAGCATTACCCAAGATTCATAGGCACTTACTGGGGTGCTGTGAGCACTGCTTTCTGTGCTGAAATCGTTGAATCTGCTGATGCTTACCTCTTTGCTGGACCCATCTTTAACGATTACAGCTCAGTGGGTTATTCACTTCTACTCAAAAAGGAGAAGGCAATCGTTGTTCAACCTGATCGTGTGCTGATCCCCAACGGACCTTCATTTGGGTGTGTTCTAATGAAGGACTTCTTTCATGCTCTTGCAAAGAAGCTCAAATGCAACTCTACCGCATATGAAAACTATCATCGTATCTATGTCCCTGATGGGCTTCCCCTTAAAAGTGCACCCAAGGAACCCCTGAGGGTTAATGTTCTGTTCAAGCATATACAAGCTATGCTCTCGGGTAACACTGCTGTGATTGCAGAAACAGGGGATTCATGGTTTAACTGCCAGAAGCTGAAACTGCCGGAAGGTTGCGGGTAAGGGAAAAAAAAATAAAATAATCAAGCTTATACTCTTGCTCCTACGTTAGTAAAATAGACTTGAGTAATAGCTGGGTTTTTCAATTCAGGTTTGAATTCCGATGCTCTGCATCAGTTTCTGTGAAACAAACTGAAAAAGATGGATGTTGTAGGTATGAATTCCAGATGCAATATGGATCAATTGGGTGGTCAGTTGGAGCTACACTAGGATATGCACAAGCTGCAAAAGATAAGCGAGTCATTGCCTGCATTGGAGATGGAAGCTTCCAGGTAATTAATTCTTCTAGTCTTTCTCCACTGTAAATTTTGGGTATCTGAATTTCTAGTCTTAAATAGTTTCAGAACTTGTGATTAATGGTGAATCATGTGCAGGTGACAGCGCAAGATATATCAACAATGATCCGTTGTGGGCAGAACACTATCATCTTCCTGATTAACAATGGTGGGTACACCATAGAGGTTGAGATCCATGATGGTCCATATAATGTGATCAAGAACTGGAATTATACTGGACTAGTGGATGCCATCCATAATGGTGAAGGGAATTGCTGGACTATTAAGGTAAGTTTGAAACTCCGGAAGTTGTGATTTAGATTTTTGGAAATGTGCTGGGTAGATAGAACATTACTGAGTTGTCAGATCAATTTTTGAACAATGTTATCTGGTGCCATTGCAGGTGAGATGTGAAGAGGATCTAGTGGAAGCAATTGAAGCAGCCACAGGACCCAAAAAGGATTCTTTGTGCTTCATAGAAGTTATTGTTCACAAGGATGATACAAGTAAAGAGCTACTTGAGTGGGGATCAAGGGTCTCTGCAGCAAATAGCCGACCACCAAATCCTCAGTAGATTCCAGTCTGCAACTCTTGAACGCATTCAGTCTAATGCTGCCCACTGTTAATTTTTAGTATTTTTGGTTCATCATTTTGCTTTTCCTGCAAATTAGTATCAAATAGATTTTCCTATTTATTTTTTTAAGATTTCGATTAGTATCAGCCGCGAAGTTTTTGTGTTTCTTTGTTCTTATTGATACTGGTTGGTTCAAAAAAGAGAAGTCTTTCTAGATTTACTATCCAAAAGAGAATAAGGTTCTAGTAGATTAATAATTGTTAGGTGAAATCCTTCTGTCATTGAATCCCAAGAAAAAGACAACTGGGTTCGCATTGCACCCTTTAAATACTTCAACAGCAGTTCTTCCATCCATTTGATGCCATGGGAATCCTCTAAATCCAGCAGCTATTTTCTCCACAAAACGATAAACAAATCTGGGGCATTGAAAAAAACTTTAGGCATTTACAGCCCAAATGTGGTTCATCATTTGTTATCTTCCCAACATATAAACCAGCTGACAGTGAAATGTAAGCCCAAATGTGGTTCATCATCTGTTATATTCCCAACATATAGACCAGCTGACAATGAAATGTAAACATATGTGAGCCTCTCCAATTCTTCCATACAAGTGTGCAAGATTAGCCAAGTGCCCATCAATCCATCGTAGCAGAGATTTGATGCTTCACTCAAGTCTATAGTTCAAGATAATTACTATTTTGGGAATTACAGAAACCCAAATTATCTTTGTGTTCCTTCCATGCTTTTGGCCTTAATCCACACTGGTGAGACCGTAACTTAAAAGGAGGTGAAATCATATGAGTTAGATTTTCTATCCTAAATGGTAGAGATATGTGTTCCCTTATACTTATCTACCACGCAATAAGGTTGGAGTTCATGAGCATAAAATGAATTAAAGGTGAGACCTCATTGGGGTCTTACATGGACCTCACTCTTGTTGTATGGTGTAAAAGTATAATGGCAGCGTAGACCTCTATTGTAAAGGCTGGGTAGAGGATTCGACTCCATATCAAGGGGTGTTTGGGTTAATCTGGGATGAATTTTGAAAATGTCCAACCAACCTAACTTTAGGCTAAGACCCATTTATATATAAATGGTTGGTTTGCAAAAGGTCAATATTAATGGGCTTGTATTATATGGGTAATTAAGGGTTTAAGTTTGCCTTTGAAAATTAGCTTAAAATAATTGGGTTACAATTAAGCTATTTAAGTCTGATCCATTTAGCAGCTAATAAGATTCTATTCCTTGTTATATTAGTCGAGGTATGCGTAAGTTGACTCAAATACTTGGTAACTAAAAAGCAAAGCAAGGATAATATATATATATATATATATATATATATATATATATATATATATATATATATATATATATATATATATATATATATATATATATATATAAATTTGTTATAAAATAAAAAAATATATTAGAGACAAAAAAGAAAGCTAGAATAAGATCAATCAAACAGTCCATTGAGTTGAGTGCATTACATATTTATAATAGAAGTAACATCTACTCTGATATGGGAATATCAGAATGTATAAAGAAATACAATATATGATTCTTGCACACAATAAGATGTTCTTGATATGGAAATAAAGATTGCTGCTCAAGATAGAAGGTGCATAGAATGGAAATATTGATTGCCAACATTGTGTGTTGAGACCACCGTGATTTTCAATTAAGATGGGAATGCGAATCATTAAGTTTGCATGCTGAGGTGATTGAGATCTTCAATTGGAAATATTGTCTATTTGGGTTGATGGATATCCATAATAAATATTATTTATAACATTCCCCCTTAGATATCTATCAATAGATAATGTACCTGGTTAAAACCTTACTAAAAAAAAAACCCTATGGGAAAAAATCTTAGTGAAGGAAAAAGAGTATATATATATATATATATATATATATATATATATATATATATATATATATATATATATATATATATATATATATATATATATAATACGTATCATTAGCTGCCTTATTAAAAACCATACCAGGAAAACCCAGTGGGATAAAACCTTACTGAAGGTAAAAAGAGTGCAACACCTTCGGATGATAAGATCATTGGATATCTTTGAGTCTACGCATCCCAATCTTATGTACTAGTTTTTCAAAACTTGAAATAAGCAATGCCTTTTAAATCTGTTAAATTATCACTCGAACGAATTTGTTGAACATCAATTTCACCATTTCGTTGAAGATCATGAGTGAAGAAAATTTTTGGTGAAATATGTTTCGTTATATCTCCTTTGATGTATCCTCCCTTCAATTGAGCAATACATGTAGTATTATCTTCATATAATACTATTGAAATCCCTTTTTTAATAAAAGACCGCATATTTCCTGAATGTGTTGAGTCATTGATCTTAATCAAACACATTCTCGTCTTGCTTCATGAATCGATATTATCTCTGTATGATTTAAAGAAGTGGAAATTATAGTTTGTTTTGTTGAACGCCATGAAATAGCTATACTTCCACTTGTGAATAAATAACCTGTTTGAGGTCTACCTTTGTGTGGATCAGATAAATATCCTGCATCTGCATAACAAGTAAGTTGATGTTCACATTTATTTGAATAAAATAATCTCAAAGTCAATAGTTCCTCGAATGTACTGAAATATATGTTTAATACCATTCTAGTGTCTTTGTGTTGGAGAAGAACTAAATCTTGCTAATAAACTTACAGAAAATGCTACATCTGGTCTTGTACTATTAACAATATACATTAATGCCCCAATCGAATTGAGATATGGTACTTCAGAACCAAGAAGTTCTTTATCGTTTTAATGGGGTTGAAATGGATCTTTCTTTATGTCAAGTGATCTCACAATCGTTGGGGTACTCAATGAATGTGCTTTATCCATATAAAATCGCTTAAAATCTTCTGTGTATAAGTTAATTGATGAACATATATTCTATTTGTCAAATGTTCAATTTGCAAGACAAGACAATACTTTGTATCTCCAAGATCTTTCATTACAAATTTTTTCTTCAAATAGTCAATTGCTTTTGGAAGCTCTTCAGAAGTTCTAATGATATTTAAGTCATCAACATATACACTTATTATGACAAAGTTAGATCCATATCCTTTAATTAAAACACAAGGGCAAATTGGATCATTTTTGTACCATTCCTTTAATAAATACTCCCTAAGGCAATTATACTACATACACCCTGATTGCTTTAATCCATATAATGATCTTTGAAGCGTTATTGAACAAATTTCCTAGGAATTTTTATATGTTTCAAGTATTTTGAATCCTTCAGGGATTCTCATATAAATTTCACTATCGAGTGAGCCCTATAAATAGGCTGTAACAACATTCATCAGACGCATATCAAGTTTTTTATGTACTGCCAGACTAATAAGATGTCTAAAGGTGATTGCATCCACCACAGGAGAATATGTTTTTATATAATCAATGTCAGACCTTTGAGAAAATCCTTATGCTACAAGTCATGCTTTATATTTTACGACTTTATTTTATTTTTTATTTTTTTGCACAAAAACCTATTTATACCCCACTTGCTTTACACTTTCAGGTGTTTAGACTATAGGTCCAATAATTTGACGTTTTTCAAGTGAATTCAACTACGCTTGAATTGCGTCTTTCCATTTTGGCTAATCAATTTTTTGTTTACATTCATCCATAGATTTAGGTTCAAGATTCTCGTCTTGTTTCATTATTTCAATTGAAACATTATACGCAAAATTGTTGTCGACTTCTATATCTTTTCAGTTCTATCTTTTTCCTGTAGTGACATAACTAATTGAGATCTCTTCATTATTTTCAGGTACCTGAACCTTTTTTAAGATTTTATGAAAAGTTATGCCTTTAGAATTTTCATGATCAATTGTCTCCATATATAACCATCGTGATCATTTGCTCCTTTTCTTTTTTTAGGAATTTTATCCTTAAAAGTAATTGGTCTTCCACGTTTTAAACGTGGATTAATCTCATTTGCACTAATAGATTGTCTTGCAGGGACCGATTCGAATTGGAGCATTCACAGTTGGAATATAAGATTTAGTAATTCTTGGCAAGTCAGTAAAAGCATCCGGCAGCTGATTCGCAATATTTTGTAAATGAATTATCTTTTGAACTTCAAGTTCACATTACTTAGTGCGAAGATCTAAATGAGATAAAAATAATGCATTCCAATTAATCTCTTTTTTTTAACTGTTTACTCTCTCCCTCTAATGTTGGAAAAAATGATTCATCGAAATACAATAAGCAAATCTTGCTTTAAATGAATCTCCAGTCATTGGTTCTAGATATTGAATTATAGAGGGAGATTCATATCCAACATATATTCTCAATTTTCTTTGGGGACCCATCTTTGTGAGTTGTGGTGGAGCAATTGGAACATTAACAGCACAACCAAATATTCTAAGATGAGAAATATTTGGCTCCTGACCATAAGCCAGTTGTAATGGAGAGAATTTATGATAACTTGTTGGTCTGATGCGTATAAGTGATACTGCATGTAAAATAATATATCTCCATGCCGACATAGGGAGTTTTGTTCTCATAAGCAATGATCTAGCTATTAATTGGAGACGTTTAATAAATGATTTTGCTAGACCATTTTGGGTATGAACATGAACAACAGGCTGTTCAACTGTGATTCTAGTTGACATACAATAATCATTAAAAGTCTGAGATGTAAACTCATCAGCATTATCAAGACGAATTGTCTTTATTGTATAATCTGATAATTGTGCTCTTAATCTAATTATTTGAGCAAACAATCTTGCAAATATCAAATTGCGAGTTAATAATAAACGTACATGTGACCATTTTGTAGATGCATATAATAAAACCATATAATATATATTTCCACATGATGGTTTGATGGGTCCACATATATCACCCCGTATACATTCAAAAATACAGGATTCAAATTCAACTTTGGTGACGATGGTTTAGTAATAAGTTTCCCTTGAGAACAAGCAACACAAGAAAATTCATTGAATTGAAGAATCTTCTAGTTATTTAATGGATGACCATATGAATTTTCAATAATTTTTTACATCATATTCGACTCAAGATGACCCAACCGGTCATGCCAAATAATAAAATTATTGGAATCAATACTCATTTGATTCACCAAAGCATGTATTTCAACCATGCAAATATTTGTATAGTACAACCCGAAAGAAAAAGCAGGTAATTTTTCTAAAATATATTTTCTATTTGTCATTCTTTTACTAATATAAAGATATTCGGTTTTACCATCATATGCAATCTCAATATGATAGCCATTTTGACGAATGTCTTTGAAACTTAATATGTTTCTTTGAGACTTACTACAAAATAATGCATCATTGATTATCAATTTGGTTTCCTTAAGTAATAATAAATTAGTTTTTTTAGAGCCTTCAATCAATTTTGTACTACTAGTTATTGTATAAATTTTGGCTCCCTCCATCTTCAAATAAGAGAAATATTTTTTATCTCTTAATATATTATGCATCGTACCACTATCTGAGAGACACGTACCACTATCTGCGAGACATATATCGTCTTCACTAATCTTGGATCCATATGAAAATTGAGGGACATCCATATTCTTCATTAAAATGAAATGGAATATATCAAAAAATATAGAAATCATAAAGAAATGAATAAAACTAAAAGAAAAAGAAAAAAAAAAACTATTGAAAACATCACATCAATTTTATTTGATGTCTGTGAGACCATCAAAATAATCTTCTTTATAAGCAAAATTTGCTTTAATATCATTATTTTGGAAAGTCATTCGTCTCCATATTATTTTCATTCTTTTTGATTGAAGCTTGATAAAGTTTGACAAAATATTCAGGAGTACGACAAACATGCAACCAATGGCCTTTCATTTCACATCGGTAACAAACATTATCTTTACTCTTTAAAGTGTTACTTTGAGAATCCTTGCGTTTCTCTTGTATATTTCCATCATAAGGACTACAATTATTCTGTCTTTCTCTTCATCCACATCCACGTCCACATCCACGATTATAATTTTGTCTTCTTACATGCTTATCACGAATTGCTGCATTCACTTCAGGAATGGAGTAGAACCAGTAGGATGAGCTTCATAATTTTTCATTAATAATTCATTATTTTGTTCAGCCACAAGGAGGCATGAGATCAATTCAGAGTACTTCTTAAAACTCTTTTCATGATATTGTTGTTGTAACAACACATCTGAAGCATGAAAAATTGAAAATGTTTTTTTAAATAAGTTTTCATCAGTAATATTTTTTCCACATAGTTTCAATTAAGAACTAATTTTAAAAACTATAGAATTGTACTTGCTTATAGTTTTAAAATCTTGCAACCTCAAGTGCATCCATTCATAGCTAGCTTTACGTAGGATTATCGTCTTTTGATGATCATACATTTCTTTTAAATTAATCCACAATTCAAGTGGATCTTTCACAGTCATATATTCTGCTTTTAATCCTTTATGGATATGATGATGAAGAGAAATTATGGCCTTTGCCTTATCTTGATTGGATGCATATTTTTCTTTAATAATTGCATTTCCAAGACCTTTATCGTCTAGGTGGATCTTAGCATCAATGACTCATGATAAGTAATTCTTGCCCGTTATATTGAGGGTCACAAATTCCAATTTCGTAAGATTTGACATAATATAAGCTAATATAAATGAGGAATGAAAGATAAAATTAAATTTCATGTAAACATTAAATAATATATGCATTTTCTAATATTTGAAATAATGATGAATATTTGAACATAAAAACTAATATGAAAATTTACCTAAAAACTCAATTCTTTGGAGGAGAGTCATACACAATTACTTCGATAGAGTTGTGGTAAAAACATAATTACTTCGTGCGGAATCGTGCACAATTACTTTGACAGAGTTGTGCTTAAAACACAATTACTTCGAGCGGAATCGTGCTGATAACGTATTATAAATAAAAAATATATATTAGAGACAAAGATGAAAGCTAGAATAAGATCAATCAAACATTCCATTGAGTTGAGTGCATTACATATTTATAGTAGAAATAGCATCTACTCTGATATTGAAATATCAGAGTCTACAAAGAAATACAATATAAAATTCTTGCACATAATAAGATGTTTTTGATATGGAAAGATAGATTGCCGCCCAAGACAGAAGGTGTATAGAATGAAAATATTGACTGCCAATATTGTGTGTTGAGATCACTGTGATCTTCAATTAAGATGGGAATGTAAATCATCAAGATTACAAGCTGAGGTGATTGAGATCTTCAATTGGAAGTATTGTCTGTTTGGGAGTGATGGATATCCACAATCAATATTATTTATAATAAAATCACCATTATTGAGATAAATTTTAAATCAAATTGGAGAATTCCTCACTAGACTAGGCAAATAATTAGATTTAAGAAAAAATAGTGTAGTTTTTGATTGGTTTCCTTTTCGTTTTAGGCAACCAAATATAGCCTTAGAAAACTTGGAAGCTATGATGCAAAGGTTGCTCACATATGACCCTTCCTAGATCCTACTAAATGCTAGGAATCTTATGTATCATTGTTGGAAAACCATGTTTTGATTGGATTAAAAATGACATTACCAAAAAAAAAAAAAAAAAAAAAAAAAAAGAAAGAAAGAAAGAAAGAAAGAAAGAAAGAAAGAAGAAGAATTGGATAAATAAGATTCTTCATCTCTAGAATTAGGAAAGTAGGAAAGACAATATCTATAATTAAGAGTACTAGGAAAGACAATATCTAGAATTAGGAAAGTAATTTTCTTTCATGTATATATATCCCACGTTTGTGGAAGGAATAATACAGTGATATGATTCAATCTTCATTGACAATATATCAGTTGGCTAACACACGAGGTCATGGGTGACGGAATTGGTTTGCAGTCAGACATGCCTATTGTTTGAAAAGTATCTATAGTAAACCTAGCCAGTGAGAGCAAGCTAAAAATGAGGTTGTGCTTCAATGCCAAGGAAAAAGTGTAATGGACCCAAATCTTTAATAGCAAATTCCTTTGGAAGATGAACAATGGGAGTTTGAACAAGTGTCCTGTAGAACTTGTGACCAGGATATCATTCACATATACTAGCACATATGATGGATATGTCCTTGTATGATAAACAAATATAGAGTGATTTGTCTTTGAGGCTATGAATCCAAATTGAAGAAAAATTTGAGACAAACAATGAGACATTCTCGTGGGGCTTGTTTGAGGCCATAAGGAGATATGTGAAGACGACATACATGGTTTGGATGAGAGGGATCCTCAAAACCAAATGGTTGCACCATAAATACTTCCTCTATAAAATTGTCGTGAAGGAAGGCATTATGAACTTCTAGTTGGCGAATCTACCAACAACGGCTCACTAGAATGGGAAGTATTGTGTGAATGGTGGTAGGTTGAGACATAGGATTGAATGTCTCATTGAAGTCAATGCCTTGCTATTGGTGGAATCACTTGGCCACAAGATGCACTTTGTTGCACTTAAGGGACCCAATTGCTTTGCGCTTAATCATATATACCCATATACAACCCGCAATGTTCATGTGATCTTGGTTTGGTGTGAGAGATCATGTGCCATTTTGAATGAGTGCAATAACTCCTTAGACATCGCCTTACACTATTCTGGTTTTTTTTTTTTTATAGATTGGGAAGAACCTGTGGGTTCTAAGGTAGAGCTAGGGGAGACGGCAAGGGCTTGGTGAGGAGGCTTATTAGGCCGAGGCTACATAGTGTGGTGGGGAGGGTCAGGGTGGTGCATCTTGTCACATTCACCCAGCCGGTATCTATTTACCTGAATACCCTAAGGAGTGATCCAAAATCATAAGATTCAGTTTCAAGTCACATCACACACCATTTCATATAACAACACAATCATGAACAATAATAAATCAAGGGGATAATTACTATTGCCCCCTTGTACTTTGGTTTTATTACTAATCAAACCTCTTTCTTTATGAAATTACTATTGCCCCCCCTCATTTCTAACGGTGTTAAGTGGATGTTAACATCAAATATGTAATGTCTATTTTGCCCTTCATTAAAATTAAGAAGTCAAAAATATAATATTACCTTCATTTATAAAAACTATATAGAATGTCAATTATATCCTTAAAATCTTATATTTTAGAATCAATTTTGGATTTGGTGGGACCTCTTCTATTCCACTTAAAATTTTCACAATCATAATGATGGAAGTTTTACAAATAAATTAGCATATAAGATGTTAATTGATAGAAAATTTGGTAACATGCATAATGATTAGCATATATTAGGTGATTTTCAATTTACAACTTTGAATTACATTTGATATTTCTTAATATTTTAGTTTATATTTTAAGTTTTCTTTAATCACATATTTCCTTTATTCAGTGATTCTTTTTTAGAGAAGAAAAATCAAATCTTTCCTTTATTTAGTGGTTTCTTTTTAGAAAAGAAAAGTTAATTTAAAGTTAATTCTTCCCCATAGTAATTATCCCTAAATCAAGTATTCAATATTAAAAGAATAAATATCATAAATATTCAAGGATCTCAAATCAAATAAGCAGAAGCAAAGTCAAATCTAATAAAAACTAATCCTCAAAAGAAAGATAAACTAGAAAAGAATAAATCAAAGTCTATTTTTTCTACTATTTCGCCTTCTTCTCCAAGCACTTATACACTTGCATCTTTGGATTGATATCTAACTTTTAATCCCAACAGTGAGTTAAGCATCTCCTATCATTGTTGATCGGGACCATAATAGTACTCCATATTGGCACTTGGATCTTACTAGGAGCCATAGTTAGTTCCCATTGCTTTTGCAGCTGTATAATCAATGGAAAATATCTCCGAACTTGAGCTCGAGATCTCTTTTTCACCTGTATAGACATCAGAAAAGGGGTACTGTCACTTTATACCTTGGCTGGGGTTTAGGTCACTCCTCTCTCACCACACCATTGGCATAAGTACTAGCATATGTCAGGAAAAAAAAATCCTAACCCAATTTAAGTGATCTACTCAATCATATCATTATAGATTCAGATACCTC
Source organism: Hakea prostrata (assembly GCF_041222555.1). Lineage (NCBI taxonomy): Eukaryota > Viridiplantae > Streptophyta > Magnoliopsida > Proteales > Proteaceae > Hakea > Hakea prostrata. The sequence goes on from NC_142607.1 coordinate 36,862,190, forward strand.
CCCTATGGCACCAACCAGCTCTATTCAGTATCCTTCCCTATTTGAAGTCAACATATCCTATGGTTCCAACCAGGGGCGGACCCACTAAGGGGCCGGGGGGCCATGGCCCCCCCCGGATTTTTAAAATTTTTTAATGATTTTCTCAGTTTTTTCATTTTTTATATTAATTTTCTTTATTTTTCTAGTTTTTTTCTCTTCTCACATGTGAAATATCAGTATTTGGCCACCCCCCAAAAAAAATTGAGAATAAATTTTAAAGGTAAAATAATGGGTATAAATGTCATCCCTAGTTAAAAAATAACTCCTCAATCCCTATTTATGCTCCCCTATCTTCTCTTCCTATTTATTCTCTTTCTATAAACGTGGGTTAGAGGAATTTTTGAAAAATTATATTGTTAAATATTCAAAATGTCATTTCTAATGGAAACTAACTCCTCAATCCCAAATTATTCTCTCATATCTCATCTTTCCTCTCTCTTCTATTCTTTCTAATTATTCTCTTACGTTTCTTTCTTCCTATTTATTCTATAAGCGTGGATTAAGGAAAATTTAGGAAAAAAAATCTTTTCTACAATTAGGTTCTCTTTCTCTTTTTCAATTTATTTTTTTTTTCTTTTACTCATTTGTTTTTATTATTTTTTATTTGATTTTATATTCTTTATTTCTTGTGCAATTTTTGTTATTTGATTTTATATTATAAATAAAATAGGGTAAATATCACTTACCTCCCCTCTTAGCTGGACAAATAGCACTTACACCCCCTCTTAATTGGATAATATCACTTACCTCCCCTCTTACCTAGCAAACATATCGAACACCTCCCCTCTGTTAACTTTCTCGGTTAAATTAAACTTTTACCGTTAAATATTTTTCTAAAACCCCAAAATATCCTTGGTTAAAATTTTTTTTTTTATTTTAAACCCTAAATTATCGTAATCATCCTAGTTAAAATATTAAATTACCTTCAATTAAAATAATTGTTCAAAATCAAAACACCATAATTAAAATTAAAATTATCTTTAATTATTAAAAGCCCAACATACCCTCTTTTTTTTTAAATATTATCAAACAATTAAAAAAACCCAAAATAGTAGTATGTGTTTAATTTTATCAATATATCCTTTTTTTTAATTGCATTTTTTTTTACTTGATTCTAATACGTATTTTTTAATTGTTTCATAATTTTATTTTTTTTAAATGGGTATGTTGGGATTTTAATAATTAAAGATAATTTAGGTTTTAACTATGGTGTTTTGATTTTTAATAATTATTTTAATTAATGGTAATTTAGTAGTTTAACTTTTTAGCCAAGGGTATTTTGGGGTTTTAGAAAATTATTTAACTGTAAAAGTTAAATTTAACCAAAAAAATTAGCAGAGGGGAGGTGTTTGATATATTTGCTAGGTAAGAGGGGAGGTAAGTGATATTATCCAACTAAGAGGGGGTGTAAGTGCTATTTGTCCAGCTAAGAGGGGAGGTAAGTGATATTTACCCAATAAAATATCTATAGTTAGTAAGGTAAGTAATTACCATTGGTTTGCATCTCTTTCTTAAAAAAAAAATTGGTTTACAATTGACTTTTTAGGATTGAAGTCATGTGTATGTTTTTAAACTGTGCTTTAATTTACCTATATCTTGTTGAAAAAAATACCATTACCAATAATTTTTTTTTTTTTTATTTAAAAAAAAAAAAACAAACCAAAAATATTTTTTTTTATTTTTCATTTATAAAATTTAATAATTAACATCAAACCCCCAACACACCCCCCACAATATTTATTTAAAAAAATTCCTTTTTTTCCTCCTTTTCTTTCTTTCCCTCCCCCCCCCCTTTTTTTTCCCCGGTTCCACCCCTGGTTCCAACCAACTCAGATTATGCTTCCTTTTAACCCTATTAGTTGTCTTTCTAGTTGTGCTTTTAATTGTATTTGAGTCTGACCAAAGATGCTCTATAGCTAAGCAAACTAAGAATGCCAAGCTTCAGCAAATGACGATAGTCTTGCAAAGATAGAGCATCTCTTGGAACGACCATCTTTTGTTTTGAAGTGTAGAGTTATATCGGTTAGTGAAAAGCATTGGGGATTTGAAATCCCAAAGATCCTCACTTATTCATAGTTAAAGTTTTTGCATTAATTAATAGTTTAACTTCTTTATGTTTTAAAAAGTAGAATAAAAAATTTCAGATTTACTTTAAGTTAGGTTTTGTTGAATTCAATCTTAGTAACTTAGCCTTTTAGTTCATTGTAATTCGACCTCATACTTTCTGCTACCTAAATTAGTATAAGATTTTATTATGATTGGTTAGCGACATGATCTGAGTTCTACTAAAACCTTGCTTATAGTGTTTTCGCTTCCAAAAGTAAGTTTTATCAAATATTTAAGAAAACGTTTATGCTTCCATAAACAATAAAAAAAATTTCCAATTTTTTTCGAAGCAGAAATATGGTGGGTTATCAAACAAGTTCTTATTGTTGAAGTAAAAAGTATTTTTCGAAGCAAAAATTTTCATAAGTTTCATTTTGAATTGCAAAGAATATAGGAAGAAAATAGTTTTATCAAACCGTCTTTGACCCAACTTTTTGTTTCTCAAAACAAAGAAGAGAAGGTGGTAGCTGAACAGACATGTGAATATGTTAGCTAAACGGTTCTAAATATCTATTGTCAGATCTATTAACTAAATCTAATACGTCCAATAAAATTTATATTTTTCCTCCCATTATTTATGGGTTAGTTAAGTTAACCTTCTATGATCCGATTAAATTTTCAAAAAGAAAAGAAGAAAACAACGTTCGATTCTTGTTGACGGCTGGCGGTTAGAGTAAAGTCTCTTTTTCTTCCTCTTTTCCTTCTCTATTTCTTCCTCTGTTCCTTCTATATCGGCTTCACTAAAACTCTTTGATAAAAAACGGAAAAACATACATTCCCTCACTATAGAAAACCGAAACGAGAAAAAGAAGAAGGAAAATGACAGAGAAATACCTAAAGAATTCTCTTGAGAAGAATGGGCTGCGCGACAATGGAGAGATAATTTAGCAGAGATAGTTGAGAATCCTAGGTAGGAGAGCAGCGATCATTGTTGTGAGAAACATCGAGAGGATTTGGGAGTGAGAAGAGAGAAAATGAGGTGCCTGTGAAACAAGATTTATTTTTCACTTCTTTTGACGACAACAAAAAAAACTACTGGAATCATAGGGTTTTTAGTCACGAACTCCTAGCTTGATGAACGCAGGTGAAAGGGTTTTAAGTGAAGCCAATAAAGAAGGAACAGAAGAAGAAGAAAGAGACATTACCGCCAACTAGAATCGACAACCGGTGATGTTAGGTTAAACTTAACTAACCCATAAATAATGTGAGGAAAAATAGAAATTTTATTGGATGAGTTAAATTTAGTTTAATAAATTTGACAATGAATATTTAAAGCCGTTCAGCTTACCTATTCACATGTCTGTTGAGCTACACTTTAGACAACAAAGAAGCTATGAAAAATAATTTTTTGATGGATCATTAAACCGTTCATTAGGTTAGTTTCTCTGATACATATTAGTTGGCAGTTACCATCAGCTTACCAACTCCACACGGGTGATGAATGGGTGGGAAACAAACTCCTACCATGTAGGAATTTAAAAAGTATTTTTACTTGAAATAACATTCAAAATTGCTTTTAGTGTTTTTTGCATTAGAAAGTTAGAAACACTGAATGAGTTATTACCAACCCTGCATTGACAACAGGTCTTTATTGTTGTGTCAGAAAAGTTTTTCAAAGCAAAAGTTTTCATCAAATTTCAATTGAAATTGTAAAAAATAAAAAAATAATTTATCAAACAGTTTTCGACCCAATTTTTTTTTTCCCAAAACAAGGAACGTGAAAAATAAATTTTTTTTTTGTTGGTAAAGACGACATTTATTGAAGAATGAAGCTACTACAAGCATTGACTTCTTCATTGCACATCTAAAGAAGCCAAGGATTGGTATTATGCCAAACAGTCGGTAGCTCGACTGAGAGGGCCACCTTAGCCAATGAATCTACAATCAAGTTGCAAGACCTTAGAATGAAAATAAAAACACAAGATACAAACTCTGTTTGAAGCTTATGTATATCATGATAGATCTGAAGGATTTCACGATCTGGAGAGGAAGCATGAATTTGCTTTATCACTTCCAAACAATCAGATTCAATTATAATCTCTTTGACTCCACATCTAATGGCTTGGCGAAGACCCGCTTGAACAACAACTGCTTCTGCAACTAGTGCTGACTAGACATGTAAACGGATCGGATTCGGCTCAAATAGTGGTGTATCCGAATTCGAATCCGATAAGGAAATTCAATATCCGACGGATATTTTTTAAGGGTATCCAAATTCGAATCCATGATTCCGTCGGATATCCGATTATTATCCGATCCGCAAAACTATCCGATTACTGGTTGCCATTTTCTAAGTTCGGGTGAATGCGATCTGAATAACTTGAGTTTTGGTGAAGTGGTGAATGATTGTCCGCTTTGAGGGTTGACCCATCAAGCATAGCTAGAGCACCGTCGGCCATTTTCGATGTATTCAAAGAGGATTTAACAGAGGAAGATCGCCGGCTTTGAGAGCACCCAACAAGAACAACCAGACCACCATCGGCCCTTTAAGATGAATTCAAAGACAGACAAAGCAACATTCTTACGGGCGTGGTATGAAGCACAAGAGCCCATGAAACGCGAGAATAGTAAGTGTTTGATGAGGAATCTCCAACATAGGTATCTGAAGATGCAAAGCCATGTTCTTACCGGCCACCCGTAAGCTGGTTGCTGTTACTTGCCGGTTGCCGCTGGTCGACGGGAAGGGTTGAAAGATGAGCTTTCATCGTTTCGATTTTTTTAGCAACGCCGTTTCAAATCTTCCCAAGCCAAGAAGAGATAAAAGGAGACGAAAAGAGATACTGCAACTTTGCAAGTCTGCAGCCCACAGGTCTCCTTAAACAGTGTGTTTGCAGTGATTATATTAAAATTTTATTTTTAAAAACTTTTGAAAATAACAGCCATTGATGCTTGTGAAGTCACTCGAGATTATCCAAAAATATTAATTTTTTAACTTAAATTATATATTGATGTGACAAGTGATTGTGCTAATGGTTACCATGAAAAATAGTTTTTTATAACTTTTTAAAACCCAGTCATATTGATGCTCGTGAAGTCTGTTGAGCTTATCGAAAAATATTAATTTTTTTAATTCAAGTCATTTAATGATGTGACAAGTGATTGTATAGAAGAGATTTAAAATACATGCAAAAATGGGTAGCAATTTTCCCCAAATTCCAAAACATCTTTATTAATTAAACTCATAAAAAAATATATTTTATTATAAACGGATAATATCTTATCCGGATTTTATCCGGTCCATTTAGCATATATCCGAATCTGAATCTGAATCCGTTTGGTTATTGGACGGATACGAATATTTTTCGGTAAGAAAAAATTCGGATTCGGACTCTCTTAAACGAATACGAATGCGAATTCGGAGACGGATTTCGGTTATCCATTTACAGGTCTAGTGCCGACTCACATTTGATTCTTTCAGAAAAATAAATTTACCTCTAAAATCACGGATGATACAACCCACCGCTCCTTTCTTTGAGTCTTTGAACCATGCACCATCACAATTAATTTTAAAAACATGATGAGGTGGAGGAGACCATTTACCAACATTTGAAGCAGCCACTGATGCTTGCTGCCATTCAAAACAAAAGGAGTTACCTTTAATCCTAGCTGCTGCAATGAATTCAGAGAAAGCTCTATTGGCAGCATTCAACACATCTAAGGGTGAGCTGTCTGTCATTCCCATTAAAAATGAACTCATTTTTAGCCTTCCATAAAAACCCAAATAAGAAAGTGGCCATAGATAATCTCTCCTCTGCAAATCTTTTATTTTCCTTAAACATTGGATCCCAAACAGCAAACCAGGAAAATTAATTTATGATGGATTATTAAACCGGTCCTATGGTTAGCAGTTACTATAGTCTGCCAGCTCCACCATTGATGAAGAACGGGTGGTGGGAAACAAACTCCAACCATGTAGGAACTCGTAGCTTTATGATTCTCGAGTGGAAATCAAGAACTTAATGCATAGTTTACCAGTAAACCCTGAAAAAGACGTGAAATAAATAGCCAAGTATGCTGCTGCGGTAAACATTTCTCTTCTCTTTGTTTAAACAACCCTATAAATATAATCTTCTTCTACAGATCTTTATTCCCTGCCTTAAACCACAATCAAAATTCTCAGATTCCTTCGCACAAAAGATCCCCTTTGACTTCTTATAAATTTCATCTTCTAAACGCCATCAAATCCTATTCCCTGTTACGATCAATGGAAACCAAGATTGGCGCAATTGATTCATGCAAGCCAGCTTCCAATGACGTGGGGAGTATCCCTACATGTGATGTTTCCGTCATTCAAAACTCGGTGGCACCGTCTTTGGTAGCTTCGTCCGAGGCCACACTCGGTCGCCACCTCGCTCGTCGACTCGTTGAGATCGGTGCCACCGATATCTTCTCCGTTCCCGGCGATTTCAACCTAACCCTGCTTGACCACCTCATTGCAGAGCCTCAGCTTAACCTCATTGGTTGTTGTAATGAACTCAATGCTGGGTATGCTGCTGATGGCTATGCTCGTTGCCGTGGTATTGGTGCTTGTGTTGTTACCTTCACTGTTGGTGGGCTTAGTATTCTCAACGCCATCGCTGGTGCTTATAGTGACGATCTCCCTGTAATTTGCATCGTTGGAGGACCCAACTCCAATGACTATGGCACAAACAGAATCCTTCACCACACTATTGGATTGCATGACTTCAGTCAAGAGCTTCGATGCTTTCAGATTGTTACCTGCTATCAGGTGCTCATAGCTTATCCTTGTTTGTTTCGGTCTATATGTTACGTGCCTAATGGGGAGTTTGGCACCACCCTGTCCCTGGCCCTTATTCTTTACCACACGATAGAAGTAGAACTCACGTTTGAATACTGGTAAAATAATTTAAAAATGAAACTTGAGTAGATCTTACATGGGCCATACATCTCTATTGTATAGTAGAGAAGCGCGAGTAGTATGTACTCTCCCGACGAGGAGTGCTTTGAATTTCTTAATAGGGTATAATTTGATGTACGGGTGCTAGATGCAACAGCCAGTCTATAATGGAATATGTTAAAAGGCTTGACTCAGTTCATTTTATGACTTTGATGCTTTTAGCATACTAGTTAAAGTGTCTAACACCATATTTAGAATGTCACTTTGTTTTTGTTGATTTGATTCAATACACGTACTCTTTTTGATGTTCGATCTTAGGCGGATGTGAATAACCTGGAAAACGCACATGAATTGATCGATACAGCTATCTCAACTGCTTTGAAAGAAAGTAAACCTGTTTATATTAGCATTAGCTGTAACTTACCGTCGATCCCTCATCCTACCTTCTGCCGAGAACCCGTTCCATTCTCCATGTCTACCAGGTAATTTCATACTACCTAATCTTTACTTAGCTAATTTATTAGTGATGGGTTCGTGGAATTTTTTGAGTTTTGTTCGATTTGGGTGATTCAGATTGAGTAATCAAATGGGTTTACAAGCAGCTGTTGAGGCCACAGTAGAGTTCTTGAACAAGTCCGTCAAGCCAGTCATGGTGGGTGGACCAAAACTCAGAGTGGCAAAAGCCTGTGAGGCCTTTGTAGAACTTGCAGATGCGAGTGGTTACCCAGTGGCTGTGATGCCATCTGCTAAAGGGTTGGTGCCAGAGCATTACCCAAGATTCATAGGCACTTACTGGGGGCCTGTGAGCACAGCTTTCTGTGCTGAAATCGTTGAATCTGCTGATGCTTACCTCTTTGCTGGACCCATCTTTAACGATTACAGTTCAGTGGGTTATTCACTTCTGCTCAAAAAGGAGAAGGCAATCGTTGTTCAACCTGATCGTGTGCTGATCCCCAACGGACCTTCATTTGGGTGTGTTCTAATGAAGGACTTCTTTCATGCTCTTGCAAAGAAGCTCAAATGCAACTCTACTGCATATGAGAACTATCATCGTATCTACGTCCCTGATGGGCTTCCCCTTAAAAGTGCACCCAAGGAACCCCTGAGGGTTAATGTCCTGTTCAAGCATATACAGGCTATGCTCTCGGGTAACACTGCTGTGATTGCAGAAACTGGGGATTCATGGTTTAACTGCCAGAAGCTGAAACTGCCGGAAGGTTGCGGGTAAGGGAAAAAAAAAATAATCAAGCTTATACTCTTGCTCCTACGTTAGTAAAATAGACTTAGAGTAATAGCTGGGTTTTTCAATTCAGGTTTGAATTCCGATGCTCTGCATCAGTTTCTGTGAAACAAACTGAAAAAGAAGGGTGTTGTAGGTATGAATTGCAGATGCAATATGGATCAATTGGGTGGTCAGTTGGAGCTACACTAGGATATGCACAAGCTGCAAAAGATAAGCGAGTCATTGCCTGCATAGGAGATGGAAGCTTCCAGGTAATTAATTCTTCTAGTCTTTTCTCCACTGTTCTGTATATCAGAATTTCTAGTCGATCTTAATAGTTTCAGAACTTGTGATTAATGGTGAATCATGTGCAGATGACAGCGCAAGATATATCAACAATGATCCGTTGTGGGCAGAACACTATCATCTTCCTGATTAACAATGGTGGGTACACCATAGAGGTTGAGATCCATGATGGTCCATATAATGTGATCAAGAACTGGAATTATACTGGACTAGTGGATGCCATCCATAATGGTGAAGGGAATTGCTGGACTATTAAGGTAACTTTGAAACTCCGGAAGTTGTGATTTAGATTTTTGGAAATGTGCTGGGTAGATAGAACATTACTGAGTTGTCAGATCAATTTTTGAACAATGTTATCTGGTGCCATTGCAGGTGAGATGTGAAGAGGATCTAGTGGAAGCAATTGAAGCGGCCACAGGACCCAAAAAGGATTCTTTGTGCTTCATAGAAGTTATTGTTCACAAGGATGATACAAGTAAAGAGCTACTTGAGTGGGGATCAAGGGTCTCTGCAGCAAATAGCCGACCACCAAATCCTCAGTAGATTCCAGTCTGCAACTCTTGAACGCATTCAGTCTAATGCTGTCCACTGTTAATTTTTAGTATTTTTGGTTCATCATTTTGCTTTTCCTGCAAATTAGTGTCAAATAGATTTTCCTATTTATGTTTTTCAGTTTTGAATTAGTATCAGCCGCGAAGTTTTTGTGTTTCTTTGTTCTTATGATACTAGTTGGTTCAAATTCTCCCAGTAAGTAAAAGCAGTTCAGCAAGTCGTGGACACATTCATGTCCAAACCTATATGAAGTTTGAAATTTCTAAGCTGAATTATTGTAATTTGGTCTTTATCACATTCATGGTTTTTCTTATTTAGAGTATCTTCCCCATCATACATTGATATTGAAGACATGAGTAAAGCTTCCCATGATAAGCATATCTTGACTGAAAGGTATACCCCTCATTTGTCTTCCGTGTTTATCTTTTCATGCATGCATTGAGGACATTGCATTACTTAAGTGTGTGTGTGTGGGGTGGGGGATACCTTCTTATAAATTTTAACTTTGGCTTTTGGTTAGTGTACATACAATTTCAATTGCTATGATGTGTGAAATGAGAGTGATTTTGGTACCGGGGGATACCTCCTTTATAAATTTTAACTTTGGCTTTTGGTTAGTGTACATACCATTTCAATTGCTATGATGTGTGAAATGAGAGTGATTTTGGTACCTATCGTGAACACATAAAAACCCTGTTGAGAATAAGGTAACTTATATGTATGTTTGAGATAGGACTTTCTTTAGAAAAATAAAAAGCCCTTAACTTAAGGCATTGGACCATCTATGGGTTTTGTGGGTCCTTGTTTCTTTGGCTAGGAGTTGAGATCAATTTTGTATGGCATGACAAAAGAAAAAAGAAGAAAAGTAGAAAGTAAAAGTTGAATTCCTTGGAACTAGACAGGGCACTCCGACTCAGGAATCGATGTGACTTGATTGAAACTCTTAGGAATGAGATTATTGAAAAGAACTTTCGCATCATTGTCTATGTGGGCATATGCAAAGCAAAGCTATAAAGTAACTTGGGTTTCTGGTGTTTGCTCCACAATGTCATTCAAGCCAACTGTAGTGGAGTAAAGTAGAGTTCACTACTCAAAAGAAAAGAGAGAGATAAATACAAATGTCATTAATGCATTGGTAAAATTGTTTGGTTAAAATATTTCAAAACCTTAGTCCTTGGTCCCCTTACTTTATGAGTGGTTTTGCTTAAAGGAGAGGTGTACTTGAAAGATATAAAGTGAGTATTTGATTGAGATATATGCTTAGTCTCAAAAATCAATATGAGGTAATAAAGTTCAAGTGTGGGGGATCTTAAATCAATGGTCAGAAAAATTATCATAGCTATTGATCCTGTCTGAGTACTTACCAATTGTTAAGAGTTGGAATTTGCAATGTTTTATTTTGAGCTAAATTGAAATTTTGGATGTATATTCTCTGCAAACATCCACGAGACAAAACTCGTCCTCTAGGGGTAACCTAGTGGTTTAAAGGCCTGTTGCACATGCTAAGTATAACCGTGATTCCTACGAAAGTGAGTTAGGATTTATTTTGTTGCACTAGTTTCTTACTTGCATTTGTATTTTCTTTAATTTTTGCTTGAGAACAAGCTTAGTCTAAGTGTGGGGGAATCTGATGAGCACATTTATGTGTGAAATCTTAGGGCATAAATCATGCATTTTACACACTTAGAGTGGAGCTACCTTGGTTTTATGTTGTTTTTGCAGATTTGAAGACTTTTCAATATTTAAGCAAATATTTGGAGTTTTGGGTATGAATCATGCAATTTTACACGTCAAGAGGTCCATTCAAATTCTCAAATGCAAAAAAGGGCCTGATCTGGAGCATGATGGGCTAGAGATGTAATTATGGGCCAACTCCGAAATATTTAAGAGATAAAGAAGGCAAATTTGATCTACGGTTGAGATTATAAATTATCAATCAAATCTACAGAGATATTATTGAGAGGTCCAAATGGAGAAAAGAGTCCTTGCATACCTCAATATCTTATTTCCTATTTGTGATTTGATTAAAGAAAGAAAAAGAGGGGAAAAAATTATATTCAGATAAGGAAGAAGGAAAAATCTCGTTTTTGAATGTCTCTGTTCAATTTCGATCAAGCCCTTCATCGAACAGTCATCCGCTGTCTGATCGAGCTGATTTTTGGAGGAGGGCTTCATGACTTCTTGATCCTCAAATCCAACGGTGGAATTATGCATTGAATCTTTCTAGGTCAGTCCGATTAGTACGTCAAAACCCTAATTGTTGAGTCAGATAGGAACCCTGAGTTTGATTCAAATTCTGTCAAGATTCATATCCCATGTAAAGTCTATAAAAGGAGAGCGTAGTCCATCTAGGGGAGGACGTGTTTTAGAGCTTAGTAGAAGCACTCTTTCTTCTCTCTTCAGTTTATTTAGACTTTCTCTATTTTTTATTTTTTTTTTTGCTTGCATTTGTGAGATTTAAATTTCTAGATTGAATGTTTAGGTTTAATTTTTCTATGTAATGCGATTCAAGTTCAAGTTTCAAGTTTTAAGATTTGTTTTTCTCTGGGTCTAGCAATTGCAGATCTAGATCATTCTAGATCTAGATCTGGTTGTTAGGGTTGGTTGAGATTTGAATCGTTTGTTCAATTCGCAAGTAAGTAACCTTCTTCAATAATCTTCTCTCCTCCCTCCATTCCCGCTTCTATCTACTCCTCCATATTCTTAATTTAGGATTTACTTTCAACATTTATTTATTGTTCTCCATTCCCCTGGGTCCTTGATCAGAGATGCCTACAGTCGTGCCTCTCTTTGGTTAAGGTTTCCCTTTCCTTTTACTACTCTGTTATTTACTTTCTGCAATTTACTTTCAGCATTTATTTATTGTTCTCCCTTCCCCTCGATCATTGATCAGAGATGCCTACAGTCATGCCTCTCTTTGGTTAAGGTTTCCCTTAACTTTTATTGCTTTGATTTTTTCTTTTCTGCAATTTCTTTTTCTCTAATTTCCGTTCTCCTGATCGGTGGACTGTAAGCTACGGCAAAGGGTCCACGGTCAAAGTCATTGAAATTATACTCCCCTTCCCTAGATCCAGAGTTGACACTTGGATCACTTCATTTTTATTTTATTTATTATTCGCATTTTTTCTGCCTTTATTAATTATGCGTTGATTATGTTTGCTTTATTTTTCGTTTCAATCCGATCGCATTAGATGTATGGATTAGGACCGTTCGTTTAGTTTAATTAAGCAATTAATAATTTTGAATCATTGCACTCTCGCATTATCATTAAGAAGTTAATTCTAAAGTGGAATATCTCCTTGAGATCGACCTGTTAGCTACACGATACCGTGCGCTTGCGGTTACTTTTAATTTCAAAAACACCTCCAATGGCTAGTTTTTAATGAATATATCTCAGATGGACGTCCATCTGGACTAAAAACTGGACTTAAAATGTGTCCGTTTCTATCCGTTGGGGATTGGATTTATGCACTCAAAGGTGTTCTATATAAACCCAATTCACCTCATTTGAGAGTACTGAACCACATATTTGATCAACTACTCCCCAAGTGATTTTAAGCTCTCAAATCACAAGCAAGCAATTGTGCTTGGCCTCTCACCCTCTCTCCAACCTTGAAGAACATAAGGTGACAAGGAATTAAGTAAGCTTGGTTCCACAAGCTTGAGGTGATTGAAGGCGTCAGTGGTGCATACATTTCCATTTGAGCATACAATTCACATTGCATCACACCCACACAAGATGTAAAGTATCACACCTCTTGTTAAGGTAACATCCTTCCTTGTAAACTATTTCAATTCTAGTCTACGTAGATTAGAATTGGTCTTGGGTGCTCTTGCCCGTGAACAAAGATTGTAAAGGGTGCTCTTGCCCGTTAACAAAGATTGCAAAGGGTGTTCTTGCCCTACTTGGTAAGCAAAGATTGTAAATGGTACTCTTGCCCCGTAACAAAGATTATTGTAAGGGTTTGATCTCTACCCATTGTATTGAAAGAGAATCATTAGTGCAATACTCTCTTGAGGCCAAGAGAGGAGTGGACATAAACTTGTATAGTCGAATCACTATCAATCCTGTGTTGTGGTTGCTTGTTATTGTTTAATTCATTTGAATTTTAAATTTACATTGTATTTCCACACAAACCGCAAAATTGGGACAATCCACTAGTTGCAACCAATTCACCTCCCCTCTAGGTTGCACCAACAGGATCCAAGAGTCTCTATCAATCAGGGAATTTAAATATGATTCACAGATTGGCAAATTAGATAGTGAACCTTGACCCAAGAGGCCTTCTCTTGCCATCTCATTCATCTATCTAGGCCAGTACACCCTAGTCTAGCATGTCACACAATAAAATCAATACAAACGGTATTTTGGCACACGAAAGCACTACTAGAATTAGATAAATAATCAATTGTATCTAATACAATAACACCATTAAGGAGAAAACCATAACCATAAATTGTATCACCTAGATATAATACTATAGAATTGTTTTCAAATACAATTCTAAAACCATTTTTCATAAGAAAAATAACAAAACAAGATTTTGCCGAATATTCAGAGCATACAACACATCATGGAGTAATAATGTCCACCCACCCAGCAAAACAAATTTGCACATGCCAACGCCATAGACCTCCACACTCGAGTTATTCCCCATGTTATTCTTCTTCTTTCTCTTGGAATACGACGGTATTCTACGAAGCTCAAGCGTTCCCTTTTTATGTGTTATGTTGCACTTGAATCAACAATCCACAAATGACTTAATTTAGCAAGCATTGAAGTGCTTGTTACACAACAAGATGAGGTATAACACAAAGTACATACCTCCTGCTCAGTGCAATCACGAGCAAAGTGACTAGGCTTCCAACAAATGAAGCAAATCATAGGCGATTTCCTTTTGCCACCTCTGGTCCCCCCGAAATACTTGGGGCCATTCTTCTTTTTGTTCCAACCCTTATTATCTTGTTTGGAACATTGAGGTTGAGCCTTATCCCTTTTGCGCTTAGAGCCTACACCTTTACTGGTGCTTGCTTCAACAGTAAATACCTCAATGGGAGGGGCATCAGCCATCATCCAATCCTCCTCCAGCTCAAGGTGCTTGGCAACTTGATCAAATGTCTTGACATCATCAGCATGAGTCAAGAAGATTTTCATGTGCTCCCAAGTCTTGGGCAATGACTTGATAACTGTAGAGACTTTCTCCTCATCAGTTTTTTGGCGCCCACATGCGCTCAACTCACTTATCATGTTGCACATTATGATTATGCGTTGCCTCATGGTATGACCCTGGTGCATCTTATAACCTTCAAAAGTGAGTTCAAGCTAGCGGCCTCTAGTGGTGGAAGTCCCTCCATACTGAAACTTCACTACCTCCCACAAAGACTTTGCAGTTCGGTGCTTCTCAAATTGAAGCATCAGATCCCTCGTGGAGCTCAAGATGGTAATCCTAGCTACCTTGTCCTTCCTCTTTCAAGCATTGTAAATCTCAAGCTCCTTGAGATGTTGTGCAGTGGTACCTTATTCAGGTGTGGACACAGTCTGGTTTATGGTTTTGAATATGTCTTGCTCTTCAAGGAGATATTGCACCTTTCGGTGCCAGAGGTCATAGTTCCTCTCATTCAAGTTATCTCCCTTGGTGAGGCCAACAACAATGCTCTTAGTTGTAGATATCAACTAGAGACAATACATGCAATGATGCAAGGACGAATTCAAAAATTCTAGCATAAAACACAAGTAGCAACGAATTCACAATAGCATGGTCAACCTACGGGATAAACTTTTGAACCAAAAGAAATGCCAACAGACATCCAATTAAATCCTCATGCAAATCCACATAAAATTTATATACTAGTTTCATTTTGCACTAGTAGCATGATTCGATAATTAAATAACCCAAATTAAAATTGTTTTACTATTTACAAAAGTAGAACACAAAGTCATGCTCATGCTATGAGGTAGTTCACACAGAACGCTTCTATCTTAATAGCTCCCACTTAGCCCCAATAGGCTTTTAATGCCCAAACATCACTTAGAGTGTCGGGCTACATGTGTTCAGAAAGTTAGATCATACTTTGACATCTAGATAGTTATTCTAGAAAAAGAAGTGATAGATCCTTACATGGATTCACTATTCTCAAATAAAGAAATATGTTAGAGTGAAAGAAAAACAAGATTCACGTACTTATTCCTCCATGTAAGTCGTTATCCGTAATTATCCTCCTTAATCTCATGAAAATGGAAGAAAATCCGCAACCCAAATACTGTTGTGGATGGATGGTTGAAGAGCAATATTGAACTAGGAAAAAGAAAACTTCCACAAAATTTTCTTCCTTTGATCTTGTGTTTCTTGGTGTGCAAGAGTAGTTTTCAAAATGTATCTTTCTCGTCTGTTGAGTCAGCCGACGGTTACCAGAATATAGCTTCGTATCTCGTGTAATAGATGAATTTACATAATTGCCCTTGGGCATATTGGAAATTCCAAACATATTTTTACTTCAAAAAACATTCAAAATTGCTTCTGGTGTTTTTTGCATTAGAAACACTGATGGCTTATTAAACATGTCTTTATTGTTGTGTCAGAAAAGTTTTTCAAACCAAAAGTTTTCATTAAATTTCAATTGAAATTGCAAAAAAATAAAATAATTTTATCAAGATTTTTTTACATGAGCCCCCTCCATTTTCATGGAAAACAAACCGCACCCCCTCCAAAATCAAAAGCTTGCAAATACCCCCCACACTTAACCCCGTTACTTATAACTGTTAAGTAATTTTAATGACCATATTACCCTTTGTGCAATTCCTCTTTGAAATCCCCATGCCGGTTCAACCCATGAAATCCATCGTTGCCGTCGCCATCTCCAAGTCACAAACTCACCTCACCGTTCCCCAAATCATGGCCGCCGGCATCTCCACCGCCTCTGAACAAGAACACGACCTCCCTGCTCAAGAACATCTTCGAAGTAATCAAACACATCATAGAGGATGCTGGTGATATCCTCAAAGGGGTGATCTTGCAGCCACAAGGTATTGTAGATGAGATCCTTCTTGAAATACTCATGAGAAACAAACCCAACATAGTTAAGAACATGGGTGATACCATTCTGGCGAAGGGTTTCATGGTTTCTGGCAACAGCATCGCTACCAAGGTAGATATGTTCGGCGATTCTGGAACATTCCTTATCGAAGAAGGTGAGTTTGTCCTTGCGAAGCAGGAAATTTGTTGAAGTATTAGAGACATTATTTGTCTAGGCAAAGATGAAGCAGATGAGGATGTTGGACGGCCACGGTTTGTAGAGGGAGTCGGTGGATTGGGCCAATAGCCGAGGTCGTCGTTGCCGGGCCTCGGCCACTCTTCGGCGGGGCGGCGAGAGATGGAAAGTGGTTGCAGAGGAGGGAGTGAAGCCCGAGCTTTGTTGCTAAAGGGCTGTGATTCTTTTGGGTTGGATCTAGGGTTTGAACAGGAAGAAGGAGACCCACCGATCAGACCATGACAAAGAGCGAAGGTAGGTTTTCCGATGTTCACCGGCGGCAACATCACCGTCCTTACCTCCTTGCTCATCCAATCATCGGCTATTGGGTATTCACTTACTGCCGGAGGATTGAACACAGACGGCGAACCACCTTTGCTACCATTACAAGTGAAAGGAAAAACTGGATTTGGATGATTACAGAAGAACCCATCATGGAGAAAGCTATTCCTCAAAAGGGTTTTTCTCCTAATTGCAGAGAAAAGGAAAAAGCTGAGAACTGCTATTACTTGCTTTATTAGGTTCTTATCTCTGCCATCTCCTTCTCCTTCTCCTCCTCTTAATTTTCTCAGAAAAGAAGAAAATTCAAACACAACTATGACTGAGTAAAACCATGGACTAATGGGCTTTTGTGGAATATGGAAACAAGGAACATGTCATGGATTCAACTACAACAACAGTTGGAAATTTGGGAAAGTGAAAGTGTGAGAAATCAGAGAAGGCAACTTTCGTCTGTTTCATCTTACTAGGAAAACTCTCGTCTTTTATGTAAATTTCTTAATCGTGTTTGGTTGGGTTTGTTGAACAGTAGCAGAGAAGCAGTTACTGCTATATTTATGTTGGAGAATAAGACAAGAGAGATGGCGACGGCAACGATGGATTTCATGGGTTGAACCGGCGTGGGGATTCCAAAGAGGAACAGCACAAAGGGTAATATGGTCATATTAAAATTATTTAACCGTTATAATAATGGGGTTAAGGGTGGAGGGGGTATTTGCAAGGTTTTAATTCTGGACGGGGTGCGGTTTGTTTTTCATGAAAATGGAAGGGGCTCATGTAAAAAACTCTTTTATCAAACAATTTTGGACCCAATATTTTTTTTTCCCAAAACAAGGAACATCGAAAATTAATTTATGATGAATTATTAAACCGGTCCTCACTTCCTCTGATATATATTGGTTAGCAGTTACTATCAGTCTGCCAGCTCTACCATTGATAAAGAACGGGTGGTGGGAAACAAACTCCTACCATGTAGGAACTTGTAGCTTTATGTTTCTCAAGTGGAAATCAAGAACTTAATGGCATAGTTTACCAGAAATCCCTAAAAAAGACGTGGACTAAATAGCCAAGTATGCTGCTGAGGTGAATATTTCTCTTCTCTTTGTTTAAACAACCCTATAAATATGTTCTTCTTCTACATTTCTTTATTCCCTGCCTTAAACCACAACCAAAATTCTCAGATTCCTTCACACAAAAGATTCTCGCTTATTCATAGTTAAAGTTTTTGCATTAATTAATGTTTAATTTCATCGGTTAGTGAAAAGCATTGGGGATTCGACATCCCAAAGATCCTCACTTATTCATAGTTAAAGTTTTTGCAGTAATTAATAGTTTAATTTCTTTGTGTTTTAAAAAGTAGAATAAATAAAAAATAAAAATTCAGACTTACTTTAAGTTAGGTTTTGTTGAATTCAATCTTAGTAACTTAGCCTTTTAGTTCTTCGTAATTCGACCTTGTACTTTCTGCTACCTAGATTAGTATAAGATTTTATTATGATTGGTTAGACACGATCAAAACTCTATTAAAACATTGCTTATAGTGTTTTCGCTCCAAAAGTAAGTTTTATCAAATATTTAAGAAAATGTTTCTGATTCCATAAACAATAAAAAATGTTTCCAGTTTTTTTCGAAGTAGAGATATTGGTGGGTTATCAAACTAGTCCTTATTGTTGAAGTAAAAAGTATTTTTCGAAGCAAAATTTTTCATAAGTTTCATTTTGAATTGCAAAAGATATAAGAAGAAAAATAGTTTTATCAAACAGTTTTGACCCAACTTTTTGTTTCTCAAAACAAAAAAGGGAAGGTGGTAACTGAACGAACATGTGAATATGTTAACTAAACGGTTCTAAATATCTACCATCAGATGTATTAACTAAATTGGAATCGTCCAATAAAATTCATATATTCCCTCCCATTATTAATGGGTCAGTTTAGTTAAACTTTTATCACCCGGTTTAATTTTCAAAAAGAAAAGAAGAAAACAACGCTCGATTCTCGTTGACGGCTGGCGGTTAGAGTAACATCTCTTTCTTTTTCCTCTGTTCCTTCTCTGTCGGCTTACTAAAAACTCTTACATAAAAAACTGGAAAATCACACATTCCCTCACTATAGAAAACTAGAAAAGGAAAAGAAGATGGAAAATGACAGAGAAATACCCATAGAAAAAAATTCGAGGGAAACTCAAGTTTCGACTAGGAGAAAATGGAAAACCTAAGTGAAAAACTGAGAAATTTCGAGGAAACTTAGGACTTTTTCATGCAAGTTTTGACATGAAGTTTCAATAGATTTTAAGAAGTATTTTAGGGTGAGACTTTGCATTTAAGCTAATTAGAGTACAAAGAACACATTGACTGTTTTTGTATAAAGAACACATTGGTTGTATTTTGCTAAAAAAATCAATGTAGATATGTCATTCAATGTACATAACATCAATGTAGAGTTGTTCGAAAAGTACACTGTAAACTTAATTACTTAAGCACATAACATTCAATATATAATTTCTAACTTCAAAATAGCTAACAATAAAAGGAAAGTACAACTTAGTGCCAATAGTGAATCCATCCTGTGAGCTGAGTAGTACTATGCCTGTAACATCCTCTCCTCCAATCAACGAACATAGACATCTCATGACATTATATGTCTATGGTTGTCAAGGTAATCGACAACTGTAACTTTATAAGTCTGGTGGTTATCAACATGCTTAAGATAACCAATCTGAGGGAATACGCAATTTGGATAGGGAAGTCCTGATGGAGGGAGTATTTGTCGTTATATTTGGGAAAACATGAAATAACCAAAGAAATTAAGAAATTTGGGAAAGCTATAAAATTTATAGGAAAAAGTCCCAGGTTTTCACGAAATTTCCCATGTTTCCTGCGAAATTTGGGAATTTTTTTTCTTCTCATGAACTAGCTGGGTTGAACCAGGTTTTGACATGTTTCAAGGTTTCGACAAGTTTCAACGAAATTTAGATAGTTTCGATTGAAACTAATGATTTTTTTCGGTCCTCATGAGTTTCATTTCGACTTTTCAAAAATGCGAAATTTCGCATATTTCGATCGAAATTTGTACCATGGAAATACCTAAAGAATTCTCTTGAGAAGAATGGGATGCGCAACAATGGAGAGATAATTTAGCACAGATAGTTGAGAATCCCAAGTAGAAGAGCAGTGGTCATTGTTGTGAGAAACATCGAGAGGATTTGGGAGTGAGATGAGAGAAAATGAGGCGCTTGTGAAACAAGATTTATTTTTCACTTCTTCGAGACGATAACAAAAAAACTACTGGAATCATAGGGTTTTCAATGACGAACTCCTAGCCTGACGAACGCAGGTGAAAGGGTTTTTAGTGAAGCCAATAAAGAAGGAACAGAGGAAGAAGAAAGAGACGTTACCGCTAACTAGAATCAACAACCGATGATATTAGGTAAACTCATAGAACAAAATTCCATCGAAACTTGCGAAATTTCCACCGAAATTTCTTATTTTGGAAAATACGAAACGAAATTCATGAGGACTGAAAAAAAGTCCTCAGTTTCGATCAAAACTGTTGAAATTTTGTCAAAACTTGGTTCAACCCAGTTGGACCAGCTGGTTCATGAGGGGAAAAAATTCTCAAATTTCGTGGGAAACTTGAGAAATTTCGTGGAAACCTGAGAAATTTTGTGGAAACTTGGGACTTTTTCCTGCAAATTTTGTAGCTTTCCCAAATTTTTAATTTTTTTGTTTATTTCATATTTCCCCAAATACCACGACAAATAACCCCCCATCAAGACTTCCCTATTCAAAGTGTGTATTCCCTCAGGTTGGTTATCTTAAGCATATTGATGACTAGACTCATACAGTTACAGTTGTCGATTAACTTGACAACCATAGGTATAAAATGTCATGGGATGTCTATGTTCGTTGGTTGGAAGAGAGGATGTTACAGGCATAGTACCACTCAGCTCACAGGATGAATCCACTCTTGGCACTTCTCTTAACACTAAGTTGTATTTTCCTTTTATTGTCAACTATTTTGAAGTTAGAAATTATATATTAAATGTTATGTGCTTAAGTAGTTAAATTTATAATGTATTTTTTGGACAACTCTATATTGATGTTATGTACATTGAATGACATATCTACATTGATTTTTTTTAGCAAAATACAACAAATGTATTCTTTATACTTTAATTAGCTAAAATACATGATCCCACCCCAAAATACTCTCTAAAACTTGTCGAAACTTGTACGGAAAAGTCCTCGGTTTCCTTAAAATTTTCCAAGTTTCCACCTAAGTTTCTCATTTTCACCCGGTCGAAACTTGAGTTTCCCTCAAATTTTTTACCATGGGTAAACTTAACTAACCCATAAATAATGGGAGGAAAGATAGAAATTTTATTGGATGATTTAGATTTAATTTAATAAATCTGACGATGAATATTTAGAGCCATTCGACTAACCTAATCACACATGGGTTCAACTACACTTTAGCCAACAAAGAAACTATCAAAAATAATTTTTTGATGGATCATTAAACCGTTCTTTAAGTTAATTTCTTTGATACATATTACATATTAGTTGGCAGTTGTTATCAGCTTACCAGCTCCACCATGAATGAATAAGGGTTGAGAAACAAGCTCCTACCATGTAGGAACTTGTACCTTTACAAGTGAAAATCAAGAACTAATTAATGGCATGGTTTACCCGAAATCCCTGAAAAAGACGTGGAATAGATAAGCCAAGTATGCTGCTGAGGTGAACATTTCTCTCTCTTTGTTTAAACAACCCTATAAATATATTCTTCTTCTACAGATCTTTATTCCCCCAGCCTTAAAACACAACCAAAGTTCCCAGATTCCTTCGCACAAAAGATCCCCTTTGATTTCTTAAAAATTTAATCTTCTAAACGCCATCAAAACCTGTTCCCTGTTACGATCAATGGAAACCAAGATCGGTGCAGTTGATTCATGCAAGCCAGCTTCCAATGACGTGGGGAGTATCCCTACATGTGATGTTTCCGTCATTCAAAACTCGGTGGCACCGTCTTTGGTAGCTTCTTCCGAGGCCACACTCGCTCGCCACCTCGCTCTTCGACTCGTTGAGATCGGTGTCACCGATATCTTCTCCGTTCCCGGCAATTTGATCATAAGCCTCCTTGACCAGTTCATTGCAGAGCCTCAGCTTAACCTCATTGGTTGTTGTAATGAACTCAACGCCGGGTATGCTGCTGATGGCTATGCTCGTTGCCGTGGTATTGGTGTTTGTATTGTTACTTTCAGTGTTGGTGGGCTTAGTATTCTCAACGCAATCGCTGGTGCTTATAGTGACAATGTTCCTGTAATTTGCATCGTTGGAGGACCCAACTCCAATGACTACGGCAAAAACAGAATCCTTCTCCACAGTATGGGAGTGCATGACTTCAGTCACGAGCTTCGATGCTTTCAGCCTGTTACCTGCTATCAGGTGCTCACACCTTATCCTCGTTTGTTTCGGTCTATATGTTATGTGCCTAATGGGGAGTTTGGAAAACCACATATATTGCTTTTCTGGCGCTTCTTTACTACACGATGGAAGTAGGGCTCTCATGTTTGAGTACTGCTAAAATGATATAGAAATTGAACTTCCATGGGTCTTAAATGGCCACATCTCTATTGTATGGTAGAGATAGTAGAGAAGCGCAAGTAGTATGTGCTCTCCCGATGAGGAGGTTCTTTGGACTCCTTAATAGGGTACAGTTTGATGTCTGAATGCTAGATGGTCTAGAATATGGAATGGGTTAAAGGGCTTGACTCAGCTCATTTTATAATTCCTGATGCTTTTGGCACACTAGTCAAAGTATCTTAACACTATATTTACATTGTTACTTTGTTTCTGTTGATTTGGTTCAATACTTACTCTGTTCTGTTTTTTTTTATCTTAGGCGGTTGTGAATAACCTGGAAAGGGCTCATGAGCAGGTCGATACGGCTATCTCAATTGCTTTGAAAGAAAGCAAACCTGTTTATATTAGCATTTGCTGTAACCTACCTGCGATCCCTCATCCTACCTTCAGCCGAGAACCAGTTCCGTTCTCTATTTTTACCGGGTAATTTGTTAATCCTAATCTCTTGTTAGATGATTTATTAGCGATGGGTTTGTGGAATTTATTGAGTTTTGTTCGATTTGGGTGATTCAGAATGAGTAATCCAATGGGTTTAGAAGCAGCTGTTGAGGCCACAGTAGAGTTCTTGAACAAGGCCGTCAAGCCAGTCATGGTGGGTGGACCAAAACTCAGAGTGGCAAAAGCCTGTGAGGCCTTTCTAGAACTTGGAGATGCGAGTGGTTACCCAGTGGCTGTGATGCCATCTGCTAAAGGGTTGGTGCCAGAGCAATACCCAAGATTCATAGGCACTTACTGGGGTGCTTTGAGCACAGCTTTCTGTTCTGAAATCGTCGAAACTGCTGATGCTTACCTCTTTGCTGGACCCGTCTTTAACGATTGCAGCTCAGTGGGTTATTCACTCATGCTCAACAAGGAGAAGGCAATCGTTGTTCAACCTGATCGTGTGCTGATCCCAAACGGACCTTCATTTGGGTGTGTTCTAATGAAGGACTTCTTTCATGCTCTTGCAAAGAAGCTCAAATGCAACACTACTGCATATGAGAACTTTCATCGTATCTATGTCCCTGATGGCCTTCCCCTTAAAAGTGCACCCAAGGCACCCCTGAGGGTTAATGTTCTGTTCAAGCATATACAAGCTATGCTCTCGGGTAACTCTGCTGTGATTGCAGATGCAGGGGATTCATGGTTTCACTGCCAGAAGCTGAAACTGCCGGAAGGTTGCGGGTAAGGGAAAAAAAATAATCAAGCTTACACTCTTGCTCCTACGTTAGTAAAATAGACTTAAGAGTACTAGCTGGGTTTTTCAATTAAGGTTTGAATTCCGATGCTCTGCATCAGTTTCTGTGAAACCAACTGAAAAAGATGGGTGTTGTAGGTATGAATTCCAGATGCAATATGGATCAATTGGGTGGTCAGTTGGAGCTACACTAGGATATGCACAAGCTGCGAAAGATAAGCGAGTCATTGCCTGCATTGGAGATGGAGGCTTCCAGGTAATTAATTCTTCTAGTCTTTTCTCCACTGTTCTGTATATCAGAATTTCTAGTCGATCTTAATAGTTTCAGAACTTGTGATTAATGGTGAATCATGTGCAGATGACAGCGCAAGATATATCAACAATGATCCGTTGTGGGCAGAACACTATCATCTTCCTGATTAACAATGGTGGGTACTCCACACAGGCTGAGATCCATGATGGTCCATATAATTTGACCAAGAACTGGAATTATACTGGACTAGTGGATGCCATCCATAATGATGAAGGGAATTGCTGGACTACTAAGGTAAGTTTGAAACTCTGGAAATTATGATTTAGATTTTTGGAAATGTGCTGGGTAGATAGAACATTACTGAGTTGTCAGATCAATTTTTGAACAATGTTATCTGGTGCCATTGCAGGTGAGATGTGAAGAGGATCTAGTGGAAGCAATTGAAGCAGCCACAGGACCCAAAAAGGATTCTTTGTGCTTCATAGAAGTTATTGTTCACAGGGACGACACAAGTAAAGAGCTACTTGAGTTCGGAATAAGGATCACTGCAGCACTTAGCCGACCACCAAATCCTGAATAGATTCCAGTCTGCAACTCTTGAACGCATTCAGTCTAATGCTGTCCACTCTTAGTATTTGTGGTTCATCATTTTGCTTTTCCTGCAAATTAGTATCAAATGAATTTTCCTATTTATTTGTTTTAAGATTTGGATTAGTATCAGCCTCGAAGTTTTTGTGTTTCTTTGTTCTTATTGATACTGGTTGGTTCAAGTTCTCCCAGTAAATAAAAGCAGTTCAGCAAGTCGTGGACACATTCATGTCCAAACCTATATGAAGTTTGAAATTTCTAAGCTGAATTATTGTAATTTGGTCTTTGTCACAAACAACTGAAGCTGACCATTCCCATATTTCTTTAATCATCAATGAGGAGAACTAAATGTCGATTCCACAGTACTAATTTACTCATTACTTTTTTCTTTTTTTTTTTTTTTTTTTGGTAAACAACTTATTCATTACTTAACTCCCTATATTTCAAAAAAAAAGAGAAGTCTTTCTAGATTTACTACCCAAAAGAGAATAAGATTCTCGTAGATTAATAATTGTTAGGTGAAACGCTTCTATCATTGAATCTCAAGAAAAAGATAATTGGGTTCGTACCTTTTAAACACTTCAAGCAGTTCTTCCATCCATTTGATGGCATGGATTTCCTCTAAATCCAGCAGCTATAATTTCCCCAAAACAATAAACAAATCTGGGGCATTGAAAACAAAAATTAGGCATTTACAGCCCAACTGTGGTTCATCATCTGTTATCTTCCCAACATATAGACCAGCTGACAATGAAATGTAAATATTTCTGAGCCTCTCCAATTCTTCCATACATGTGTGCAAGATTAGCCAAGTGCCCATCAATCCATCCTTTGCAGAGATGTGATGCTTCACCCAAATCAATAGTTCCAGATAATTAATATTTTGGGAATTACAGACAAACCCAAATTATCTTTGTGTTCCTTCCATGCTTTTGGCCCTTATTCCACACTGGTGAGACCATAACTTGAGGAGGTGAAATCATATGAGCTAGATTTTCTATCCCAAATGGTAGAGATATGTGTTCCCTTATACTTATCTACCACACAAGAAGGTTGGAATTCATAAGCATAAAATGAATTAAAGGTGAGACCTCACTGGGGGTCTCACATGGACCTCACTCCTATTGTATGATGTAAAAGTATAATGGCAGCATAGGCCTCTATTGTAAAGGCTGGGTAGAGGATTCGACTCAATATCAAGGGGTGTTTCGGTTATTCTGGGATGAATTTTGATGATGTCCAACCAGCCTATCCTTTAGGCTAAGACCCATTTATATATAAATGGTTGGTTTGTAAAAGGTCAATTATTAATGGGCTTGTATTATATGGGTAATTAACGGTTTAAGTTTGCCTTAAGGGCGACGGGAATTCAACCATCTTTGTATTAATATATGTGGATGACATCCTTATTGCTGGTTCTGACACTTTGGCGATTTCCACCTTAAAAAGTTTCATTCACCAACAATTTCGTATCAAAGATCTTGGACCCATGAAATATTTTCTTGGTCTTGAACTAGCTCGCTCACAAAAAGGTATTTTCCTCAATCAACGAAAATATACTTTGGATATATTATCGGATGTCGGCCTCACCGGTGCTCACCCAACTTCATTTCCAATGGAACAAAATCTCAAGTTTACGGACTCCGATGGTGATATCCTTCCTGAACCTGCATCTTATCGTCGCTTGATTGGATGGTTAATTTATCTCACCATCACTCTTCCAGATATTGTGCACACTGTCAACATTCTTAGCCAGTTTATGCACCAACCTCTCAAACCACATATGGACGCTGCAACTTGCCTTCTCTGATACTTTCACAACTCACCTGGTCAGGGTATTTTACTTTCAGCTAATAGTATCTTATCACTTCGTGCTTTTTGTGACTCTGATTGGGCCAGTTGTCCCATGACTCGCCGCTCCACCACTTGTTAATGTGTTTTTCTTGGTTTTAGCCCTATCTCTTGGAAGACTAAGAAACAACATACAGTTTCTCGATCCTCTGCCGAGGTGGAATATCGAGCCATGGCAATGGCCACTTACAAGCTAATTTGGTTAACTTCGCTCTTTCAAGATTTTGGTGTTCATTTGAAGCAGCCAATCCCTCTTTTTTGTGATAATCAAGCGGCCATCCACATTGCCGCCAATCCTGTGTTTCACAAGTGCACCAAACATATTGAAATTGATTGTCATGTCATCTGTGATAAGATACGCTCTGGCCTCATCCACACCGTCCACACTTCTAGTTCTACCCAAATTGCTGACATTTTCACCAAATCCCTTGGCAAATATTCTTTTCTATTCCTCAAGGACAAGTTGGGAGTTCTTGATATTCACTCTCCAACTTGAGGGGGAGTATTAGCCATAATATGACCGTTGGAGATCTTGGATAATATGACCGTTGCAAATAATTTATTTCCTTATGTATAGCATGCTACATTTATTTTATTCTTTACTTGATTGTATTATATATACACATGAAGAGGTACTACAAAATTTACTCCTACACACAATCATCTTAACACGCGGAGATCTTGGAAGGTTGGAGATGCAGCCTTGGTAAGCAATGAGGGAACAACATCCTCAAGATCAGATTGGAGACCCCTGTGGAGATGAACCTTAAAGTCTTCTGGGGCAAGAGATTTACCAGCTGCAGCAAGTTCATCAGCCACGAACTTCAGACGTACGTTGAAAAAAGGCAGAGACAGATTCATCAGGCTTTTGAGAAAGATCTTGAAGACTAAGTTGCAAGGCAAGAAGACAAGTGCTAGATGCAGCACTGGTAATTAGTGAACAGTGCATCCCATAATTCTTTGCTTTTAGTTTTGGCATAGATAGATGGGTTTTCCTTCTTAGAGAGGGAGACGGTGAGTAGGCTAAGAAGAGTCGCCTTTTGCTGTTTCCAAGATGCAGTGGGATCACTGGGGTAGGGAATGGTGCCATCAAGAAATCCCCAGAGGCATTGTCCAACAAGAAAGGAGTGAGTTGGCCACGCCATAATACAAAGTTCTTTGGTGTAATTAGTTTGAGAGAGAGAGAAAGTGATGAGCAAGAGGGAGGGAGATTGATTCTGCAAATGTGGTGGTTGTGGCTGGGGAGGCCGCTGTTTGGGGTACCAGCAATGAGAGGGAACTCAACGAGAGGACAAAGAAAAGGAGAAATTGGTAGCGGCTTTTCTTCTTTCTTTCCTTTTATTTATTTATATTTTATTTTTATTTTTATTTTATTAAGAGAACTAATAACCTTAATTACAACCACAATAGAACGAAAGACAATCATTGAAAAGTTAAAATGAAAACAATTCAAATGGTTGTCAATCAAAGGAGGCCAATGTAGAAAGGGCCAATATATAAAGAGGTTTTATTTTTATTTTTATTTTTTTATTATTATTATTTTTTTGGCTTTAAAAGAATTCAAAAAAGTATGAAGAAGTAGGTGGTTCACCTATGTGGATCGTTTCTGTTATTCTAGAAGAGTTGTCACAAAATAAGATCAATTTGGTTAGCCCTGATTCTCTTCATATCCTACTTTTATCAAGAATGATGGGTGTTGAAATAAAAATTATTGATCCAATTAGGCTGCAGGGTGTATTGTGTTAAGTAGGTTGAAACGACAAAAAAAACAAGGTTAAACAAAAGAATGGATAAAAAAATGGAAAAACTGTCTCTTAAAAGTTTTTTTCAGAAACAACAATATTCAGTTGCCTTCTAAAAAATGCATAAAACATGATTTTATAGTTCTAATAAACCTTAAAATGAAAAAATACAATTATGAAAATACCATTGAAAACAGTAAAATGTCCAAAATGCCCTCAAAAAGTAAAATGTCCAAAATGCATTCAAAAATCTAGGTTGTGCAGGGGTTGGAGGGTCGTTGCATGACCAATCAAAAAGAGTGGTGAATGTTTTTCAATCTTAGAAAGCTGAATTTGAAGCTTTGCATTAAAGGCGTGATGACGACAAGATACAAGAATGTGCAAAGGCACTAAATTGAATGTGATTCAGCTGCTGTGGTGATGCAAACTCAAAAAGGGGAAATGCCTTGGTTTGTCATGCAAACATTGAAGGATGTATCTCAATATTTGAAGGGGATTCAATGTAAGATATCTAATTGCTTCCATGAAACTAACAATGTGGCACATTTCCTTGCCAATTCAGCAGCTAAGAATAGGGCTGTCATTGCATCTTGAGTCATGGCCAGCAATAAACATGATGGAACTTGTAAATGATGCTTCAGGGAGACACTATGTTAATTGTTAGGTGCTGTTATTCATTGTAGCAGCAGTTTTTTCGCTTTCTTTCATTGCTATATATATTCTCTATTCTTTATTCTTTTAATACAAATGACTTCTTCTCTTTTTGTTTTCAAAAGCTAATAAAAAAATATATATTAAATCCAAAATAGAAGTATTTCAGATAAATTTTATTCACTTCCTTGATAAGAAGACAATACTCATCCAAGGAAGTTTTTTATTTTTTATTTTTTATTTTTTATTTTTCATTTTTCGTAAGAACTCATCCAAGGAAGTTACTCGTTGGTGCTCCTGATAAAAATGTACTAAAAAGAAACTGTCAAAGAAATGGGGTCATCTGTACTACACATAGTTAACAATGGGAGTTGTACTGCAAAACTGTCTAAATAATTATTTCAAGCTGTGTTAAATTGTACTACACATTTGACCAATCCAACGGCGGTTTGCTCCTTGCCTTTTTCAAGTTCTAAGCCTGTCTCTGAGATCAGTCTTTGTGGAGGCTTCCTTGCCCAGCCCACCCTTAAGTAGCCACACCTCACACATCTCTTCCTCCCTCTGCAATTAGAGAGAGAACAGCAATGGATATGTCAGGAGGAATGATGCCATCCAGCCCATCTCCATCGATGATGCCGGGGATGTCGGCGTCCAACGGTACCTCCATGGGGAGTATGGCGATGATGCACATGACCTTCTTCTGGGGAAAGTATGGATATATACTGTTCACGGGCTGGCCAGGCACCAACACTGGGATGTATGTTCTGGCCTTAATCGTGGTGTTCGTGTTAGCAGTGCTGTTGGAGGGTTTTTCCCATTGCCGACTCATAAAATGTACCAACCATGTGGTGGTAGGGCTGCTGCAAACGCTCATGCACGCCATCCGTATGGGTCTGGCTTACCTGGTGATGCTTGCTCTCATGTCATTCAATGGTGGTGTGTTCTTGGTTGCAGTCGCTGGTCATGCTCTTGGCTTCTTCCTTTTCGGCAGCAGGGTTTTCAGAGGTGACCAGAAGCCCATGCCTAATGAGAAAGCCTCTGATCTTCCTCCGATGTCGTGTTGATTAATAAAATGATTGATATCATTTGATCCCCCCATCCCTTTAAAATAAAACTTTGTTGCTTCTCCTCTCTCTGAAAGTTGTTTTGTGATATTTGACAAGTGATTGTTTCTTTTTTTTCTTTTCTTTTTTTGAAGTGATTGTTCATATGAATATATATGACTTATATATGACTTGTATATGACTTATATATGAATTGGAATGGGGTTTATTTAAGAAGAGAATGGCTGATCATCTTTCCTTCCAGCTCCAATAACGGATGTCAGTTGAGGTTTTTGAAAGTGTAATGTAATGTGTTTGCCATGGAACTTTCAGCTCCAGACCCGCCCCTCCCTTCTCAGTTTCTGCAACTTTTTAAGCTGCTTCAACCCAATAGCAGAATGATGATGCATGAGAGCATCCATGTTTCAGCTTTCTAAGCATCAAAAGTTCATAGCCATAACCTTAATAACCATAACAAGGACCTCACTGAGTGCAAATTCTCTATCTGAAGGATTGACAGATGTGCTCTCCTCATCTTTAAATAATAATAAGGTGAACCAAAGGTATGCAATCCTCTCTCCCTCATGGATATGTGGTGAATGAGTTTGAAAGGAGCATGATCCAATATCCTCATGAGTAGAGGATCCAAACTCCTTACAGCATGAGTCATTCAGTCTCCTTGCTTTCTAGAAAGGGTTTTCTTGTCTTTTTCACCTAACTGAATAATAAATTAATAATCAGTATATAATTCTACTTAATCCAAAACTGATGGAATACATACATAAATTCTCTTCCAAAATTATATTACTCTTTAAAAGTATTCAAGAGTTTGTTTTTACCTTTAGGGTTTCAAATATCCTTGTTATATGTGCTTTTTCTTTTTTTTTTTATTATTATTTTTTTATTTTGATTTGTTTGGTTTTGTGACTTGTGTGATTTCATTCACCTGTTCATTAACTATATTTCTTTTAAGATTATGTTTGGAAGCCTAGATAGAAAACTTAATCAATAGTTTGCCTCCTTAAATTCACTTTCTTTTACTATCTTCCAAATTGTATTCAGGATTAAGAAAATATGGATACTTCGATGCAAAATTAGGGGTTTTTTTTTTTTTTTTTTTTTTGGGGGGGGGGGGAAGGATTGGACAGCATGTTGATAATCATTTGATAAACACATTTCATCTCTAGTAGTGTTTTTTTAACTAAAATATTTTAGAGGTTGCAATTATATAACAACACCAAACATTCCTTTCTAGTTCTCATAAAAGAAAAAAGAAGGATTAATTTCACCACCTCAAAAAATCTCTGGTAGTTATAATTGAGTATGAGTAGAGCTAGCATCATTATTCTGTCTTGAGATGACCTAATTTTCTAAATCTTATGAGAACAAAAACTGAGACTTGTACCAGATCCCTAATATAATTTATACAAAGATAGCATTGTTTATGTTCCAAATGAATGTGTTTGATCATTACATGCATCATTGAGTGTACATGTTAAAACTTTGCTAATGACATACGGCTCATAAATATCAATTTTTTAGATTAAAGATATGGTCGTCCGTTGTTAGAGATTCTATCTTGGGCATCTTAAGATGTAGACACAAAATTTTGACAGTGTCGAAACAAAATTTTGATGGTGTAGACACAAAATTTAAACACCTCGAGAATGATGATTGAGGTCTTTAAAATCTTATAAATTTTAGTCTAAGGACTTGTAGAGCTCTATTTGTTTCGATGTGTTGCATGATAAATTTTACTTCATAAATGTAAATTCTTAATATGTTAAAACAAACAATATAAAATTTTACAAATTTATAAAATTTTATATATATTGATCTTTTGGAAATTTAATCTTGATGTGAAGTAAAGTTTTACACTGAAACAGCTACAGCCTTGGAAAAAATTATTGAAATACTTTAATCATGAGTTTAACCTTTAAACCTTCCCAGTTTGGTGACATATTTAATATACGAAAGTATGTCATCATCCGAAACCATGGCCTGATGTCTTTTTTGGTCTCATTTTTCATCCTCAATTTTTTTTACAGTTTCTCATTTTTGTGTTTGACGTCTATTCTTAAATTTGTTCTTGGTTAAAAGAATAGAAAAAAAAAATGTAGACTCATAATAGACTTTTACTCTATTTCAGATTTAAGTAAAAATTCATTTTCTTTCATTATATTTCTGTGCTAATTTAATGAGTATGTGCTCATATGATTCTATATATAACAGTAGAGCAAACATTTCACGCTATACTAGAACGATCTCTCATTTCTTGTTCCATCGTCTAGATGAAGATCATCATTGTTTTCTTACTTCTCCATCTCATATCTCTCTCACAACCTAATGAATTTAGTTCATCTTCACAACCGATATTGCTGCATTAATTTACAGGCCCCTTGGCCTTTCTAGCACACGCATCCAGTCCTGCTCCCCATCCCCAACCCCACCTTACCTTACCTTGGCTAAGCTCTGCTTTCGAATACCAACCAAATCGAAGGAGTCGCTAAGCATGGATTCAGTGCAAATGATCAACTGGTTACTCAAGCCAGAATTATATACATTCATGATCATGCAATTAATCTGGAAGTCACTTCACAGTATGGCACAACCCCTTACTATGGTCTTTGTGGTTTCCATGTATGAGGCTTAGTTCAGATCTTACAAGCCAGAAACTGAATACATGTCTTGTATCCAAGTCTGAACTGGGGAAATGATCGGCGGTGACTATTACTTCAACACATGAATCATGTGAGAACATCCTTAAACAACTTATCAGCAGCCAGAAGTTAGTTCATGATTCCAGAATGCAATAGCAGGAGTGTCACCCCAAAGTTACATCAATACCTGCAGGGCTCTTCTCAGAGGGTTCAAGAGGGATAAAAGATCCAGGTAATGCAGATTGAGATTGATGCTGAAGCTTGGTGAGATGGCTGACAAAAGATGGATCCACCAATTGGCCATGGGAAGTTACTATTGTCACAATCATAAAAACTGATAGTTAAGGTTTTGAGCTGTTTATCATTCAAAAGGTATTCCCAGAACTGAAAATGGAAGTGCATAGAATATAGTTAGGTACCATATGGCAAACAAGGCCATTGACAATCTGAGTCTCGCCTGGAATGGATTGACTGAAACATCAACTCTATCACAACCAATAATACACAAGGGTGGGGGAAACAGTAAGTGCACAACACAATTCAAAAGATTATAACTATCTATAAAGCAAAGTAAGGTCCTCAAGCACTATGAGTAGATAAAACGCAGCAGCAAGTACAAGACGGTTATTTTAGGACCGACATAGCTAAACAAAAGGCAAAACTAATTTTAGGACCGACATATGCTATGCTTCATTACAAGCTTGACTGGGTGCAAGTACAAGACGGTTATTTTGGAGCAGAGTGGCAGGAAAAGGAGCTCGACAATTACTAATATGTGATTTAAGGCGGGGTATGTTTGGGTGTGCACTCCTACATCGGTGGCAACGCAATTCCATTGACAAAATTTTTTCATCATCATGTAATGTTGCTTTCCCATATTTCTCAATTTCCTCAATAACATCAACAGAATCACGAAAGAAAGCAGTAGTAAACGAATTCCAGTGCTTCTTGTTCTTCAAGTGGTTTGAATTAAAATCCTGGCTAATGACATGAAGGTGCAGTTGTTGCATTGATGGTGCCTGCAAACAAGTCCACATGATTATTACAAGACATTTATCATCCTCTAACGGTCGCCCATGACATAGAAAACATCCTGTTTACCAATCTATCGACATACTACATTAAACACTAAAGAGCCAGGCATACAGAACCTACACAAAAGCACACTCACAACATAAGTAAAGAACATGCAAAAGACTGTAGCACACCAGACAGAATTACATGGCTAACAATAAATAAATAAACTAACATGAAAATTTTACATCTCCTAAAAAGCTTTTCATATTTAAACCCCTAAACACCCCCACACCCCTCCAAAAAGAAAACGCACCACAAAAACAAAAGGAGAAGTGAAAACATAATATTAAATTTCCTCTAAAAATGGGTCAGACCACCACCAAGTTGACAAACAGGGTATTCCCACCTAAACGAATCAAAGCACCACTAGGAGATATTTAGATAAGTCAACAGTCTATCTTTTTGGTGTCATTTGACAAAATTATGGAGAGCTAGAATCAGTGCAACAACAACTCAGGTATATCCCAATCAAATGGGTTACTATACAGATTCCTAACCACCACCACCACCCCCCCCCCCCCCCACCCCCCACCCCCCAGCATTCAGCATATCCAAGGCCATATTCAGACAAGACCGAAGTTTTGGATGTCTACTACACCACTTCTCACAAAGCCATTTTAGGTCTGCCCTGGATCTATTGACACCAATACGAATCAAATCACCACTCCGTACTGGAACGCCTAAATTACTTTCTCATAGCTTGTCATATATCATAGATACTTCCAGATTAGCTTTGATTTGATCATTTCCTTTATCCTTCTTAGTTTTTCCGCATATCTACTACGACAAGCTCATCTCAGCTGCAGAGAGTTAATTTATTTAGTGCTTCTTAATGCCCAACATTCCACACCATACATCATAGTTGGTCATATGACTCTTAGAATAGTTTCCTTCAGGTTTTAAAGGAATTCACTGATCATATAGCAGTCCAAATGTACCTCTCCACCATCCCACTTTGATTCTCAATGAAGCATCATCTTATATCACCTTCTTTATTAATGATTGAGCCTAGATACCTAAAACAATCACCTTGTGAAACTGTCCTTTCTCCCTGTCAATCTTTATCACCTCACTACCTGTCCTACTGTAATCAAAGGTTACACACCATATATTCCTGCTTTCGGTTCTAATTCATCCAAAAACCTTTTGATTGCAAAGTTGATCTCTGTAACTCCAACTTGGCATATATTTCTACTCCCGTCTCATATACCAAAACAATATAACTGACAAAAAGGCATACACCACAGAACCTGATCTTTTTTTTGGTAAAGAGGCACCATGGAACCTCATCATGAATGTCTCTCGATAAATCATCTAGAAAACCACATACAATGAAGGGCTTAATGCTGATCCTTAGTGTAGTCCAGATGTAATTGGAAATTCACTAACTTGACCATGCCCTAGGCCTGCAGGAAAGACAAAAGGAGGGGGGAGGGAAGTTGACTGCGTCCCCTAAATATTGCCATGATAGCATCCAGTATTATGTGCACTTTCATTGCCTTGAACATGATATGGACATTTAAATAAATGTCTGCATACCAAGCCAACTAGTCCTGTTTAGAATTAGTAATTTAGTCAGAAATACTAAGATAAGCCACATTATGAAGTCTCCATGCATGGATTGCAAAAGGAAAGCAGAAACATAGGGAATAATTTTGAAATCAAAGAGCACATACCGAATGGTATCCAAGACGGAAGACCAAAGAAGGATCATCAGACAAAAATCTCTGTACCCGCTTCAGACCCACATCATGCAATGTCTTCAGTAACTGAAGGTGTTGACTGCCAACATCTGCCAGACTATCAAGTCCATCCATTCTGGATAAGATCAAAAGGTGCTTTTGTGCCTGCACGCAGGGACAGAATTTTTGGCAGGGCGTAAGTTAGATGACACTGAGTGAAACAAATTCCTTTTAATTGTTTTTTTGTACCTCAAAAGTTACATCTGTTTTAAAATTTGGGTCAGATCAGGTTTTCATACTTCAGATCTCATTCAGGTCCAGATTTTAGGGAAGGCTGGAGCATGTGTTTGCATTATTTTTATATTAATTGACATTTAAAGCACCACGTATAGGGGTAAGATATGAATCCGTATGTATACCCAAGCAAGATCTAGATTGGACCTAGATCTGTTAAATAAAACTTCCAGCTAGTTGAAAACTTTTTATATAGTTTTTGAAACTTCAGTAAAAATTTTGGAACTAAACTGAGATAAACAAGAGGTAACTCACTCAAAAGTTATGTTTTTTAAGTAAACTATTGTTTGTTAGAACTTGGGACTTTCTTTTAATTGCACCTAGTCATATTCCCAAATTTCTTCTTGGTAGGAATACAAAGGATTTTCACTTTTCATTAACAGTTTGAAAGTGAAATATCATTATGCCATTTCAAAAGGTGTGATTTTCATGCAAATTTTACAGGTATACAATAAAATGGCATAATTGCTCTCGTTGGAGGAAAAAAAAACTACATATATAAAAAATAAAAAAATAAAAATAAAAATTAAAAAAAAAAGGTTAGAAACTATTGACAATGCTGGGAATTTAGGCTTTGGTTTGGCTTGTTGAGTACATGTGAGGCAGGCTACTTGTTTAACAGAAATATATGTAGTCTAAAGCTATGATATATTTTGAAAAAAAAAATCTCAATCCAAATACATTGTGAAGAAAATAAAATAAAATAAAATAAATCACATAATAACATTTAGTTAGCCTTCGAAGCAAACATAATTGACCAGTGCAATGCATATCAAAAAACAAGTAGCCACTAGAGAAGGATTTAAAAAAAGAAAGTTATTGTTCCCATTGCAAATAGGTGTCACTGTTGGATCACCACAATGAGGATGAAGTAGGGGGAAAAGGATGAATCCTTCAGTAACAAAGTTAGTAGAAAAAATAGGCTGAATTAGTAAGTGACAAAGTTGGTCACATTACCTTAGGATAAAGATCATTCAGCACAATAAAGTCATCAGTTATCTCTAATACAGCATTTTTGTGCTTCTCAGGGTGCATGGCGATATGATAAAGGGCCTGAGCCCATGAACTCCAGATCTTTCCCCGGCCACAGTCAACCTTCTCACTCCTTGACTGTTCCTTCCCCTCAATAGAATTAGTCGTCGAATAAAAAGGTTCTTTTCTGTTTGATCCTGATATTGCATGTTGAATTCCAGATTCTTGTTGAGATCCTTTATATTTCTTGCTCTTGTCAGGATCATATCTGTTTTCTCGTTTATTCGTAGGTTCTCTCTCAGACAAATTGTCATGCAACTTTGAAGACCTTGACCGAGAACCACCATCACGTCCCTCTGAGAATTTGGTTTGGGTGTTCGATATAGATGCAAACCCTTCAAAAAGTGATGAGTAGGCCTCACCAAGTATGCGACAGCCTTTATCATAGTCATTATTGAGGCAGTTTGGTCTCTGTGGATTCATGTTAGGTCCAAGAACATGTATGACATGGGTCACACCTTCTTCTTTAAATAAAGGAGAAGTTGAAGGAAGAGGAACAACCATAGCTTTCCCAGGGCTAAGAGATTCAGCTCGTTCCTTAGTTGCAGCTTCCAGGGCTGGACCTGCAGCGCTATATATAGCTGCATTCACACCTCCACCACCAGGTTTCAGTCGCCTGCATGAATTAATATTAAAGGGCTCATGTGCATGGAAAATGAACCAACAAATGCAATTTAATGTATGAAATAGCACTGCCTTATAATAATAAATGATTTTCTGCCATGCAATTGAAAAGCTTATGATTAACATATCATGAGCATAACATGGATATGATAGCATGGGGAAGGTTCCCATATCCCAATTGTTAGGAAGACTTGAGAAAAGCAGTTATCATATTTCGTGACATTAGATATTCACAATGGGACAAATAATACCAAATCAATGATTGATTTCAGGAGCTCAATTTGTTCATTTGAATAACTGGTAGTCTGTCACATCACTAACACACACTCCCCCCCCCCAAAAAAAAAAAAAAAAAAAAAAAAAAAAAAAGAGAGAGAGAGAGAAAGAACCCAAAAAGAAAAATGAAAAGGAAGAAACAAGGGGTAGAGAATAATCCAAAGTAGTTTCACTTTATGCAAAAGCAGTGACAGGCCCAACTACATTGTCATCTCTAATCGAACCAGGAAACATGAGCAGCCATCCAACTCTATCAAATGGGGACTTGGTTTTCATTAGGAAAACAGGAACGGACAGACTTTTATCTCTTTACTAGCCTCTATGGAGTACTTCATAAGGTTCTGATCAATGAAAAAGTGTGAGGATGTAGTATAGTTGAAAAATAAAAAGATAGGAAAGAAACTACATGAGTATTCTAAGGCAGCTCCTTTGACTTTCTGCAGTCCAATGCATCAGAGATGCTCTCCAAAATAGTAATGGTTCTAGCATGGGTCTGTAATGGAGATAGGATCATCTTCCTCCACAGGGTTAAAATTTGTCATTTAAAATAAAACAAATGAAACAAAAGGGGGGTACAGACTGTACTTTTCATTAGCATAGCTTGAGATATTTACAGTGTTCTGAAGTTTTTTTTTTTTTTTAACAAAATCACGAAACAATTCCTTTAGTGTTTTGACAAAATTTAGCATAGACCTATATCTAAAGATGAGAGGATCTCAGGTCTGAGTGTAAATCCAGATATTGCTACAGTTCTAAGTTTCCCATTGCATGCACATCTTCTGCATCCAAAGTTCCAAGACATGCTGATAGATGGGCACCATTTGACATGCAAATAGAAAGTTTTCAGTATGAAGAGTGATTTAAAAGATGTAAGGTGAAAGATCTTCATATAGTCTTTATTTACCTAGAAAAAGTTTATGATAGAGTCCCTAGAGCGTTAATTTGGCAAGTACTATAGACAGTAAATTTTACGAGTAAATATGTGGACATAGTTAAAGATACGTACGAAGAGGGGACAAGATGGCGAATTCCCCATTACAATTGGAATACATCAAAAATCAGCTTTAAGTCCACATTTATTTGCACAATAATAGATGAAATAACCAAAGACATCCAAGATGAGGTTCCTTGGTGTATGCTTTTGGTAAATCATATTGTTTTGATAGATGAGACACAAGTAGGGATTAATACCAAATTTAGAATCATGGAGAGCAACTTTGGAACCAAAAGGCTTTAAACTAAGTAGAACGAAGACAGAATATATAGAATGTAACTTTGGTCGTTATCAAGCAGATGATGAAGTGGTGAAACTTGATGAGAAGGAAATTCCACAAAGTGATTATTTTAGGTACATTGGCTCAATCATAATAAAAAAAGGGGATAATTACTATTGGCCCCCTGTACTTTGATTTTATTACTATTGTATCCCCTGTACTTTTCAAAATTACTAATCCAACCTTCAACTTTGTCTATAATTACTATTGCCCCCCTACCATTAAGTTCCGTTAGTTAACTGATGATGTGGCATCTTTATATTTTCTCAAAAACCCCAAAATACCCTTATACTTATCTCTTTATTTATTTACCTTTTTGTCAAGTTACAGTAGTACCCTTAATTAACTGTGGGAAAAAAAAAACTATAATCCGTTTTATTCTTTAATAATAAAAAATAAAAAATAAAAAACAAAAAAATACCAAAATAAAGAAAGAATGATTGAATAAAACTCAAATAGAAACTGAAGAGGAAGGGAAATCGAATTCAACTCAAATTGGAAACTGAATATCACCTAAAAAAAATTCAAAATAAATGAAGTTTAGTGAAGGTGGGAAACCAAATCGGATTTGAATTTTGTCAATTTCATTAATTCAAAATAAATGAAGTTTAGGGTAAAATTGACATTTAATATGGTTTTATAAATAGGATAGAATCG
The DNA here is from genome assembly GCF_041222555.1 of Hakea prostrata. Lineage (NCBI taxonomy): Eukaryota > Viridiplantae > Streptophyta > Magnoliopsida > Proteales > Proteaceae > Hakea > Hakea prostrata. The sequence goes on from NC_142607.1 coordinate 36,901,326, forward strand.
TTTTTTAGTTTCTTAATTTTAATGAAGGGCAAATTAGACATTAAATATTCAAACTTAACGGCAACTTAACACCGTTATAAGGAAGGGGGCAACAGTAATTTCGTAAAGAACAGGGTTTTATTAGTAATAAAATCAAATTACAGGGGGGCAACAGTAATTATCCCTAAAAAAAGTGTTATAGAGGATGATGTTTCCCAAATAATCAAAATAGCATGGATGAAATGGAGAGGTGTGACTCAAGTCTGGTGTGATTGACATATATATTCCTTTAAAGCTCAAAAGGAAAATTCTATAGGACTATCATATGACCAGCTATGATGTACAGTGCAGATTATTGGGCTATTAAAAAGCATCATATAGATAAACTTAGTGTGGCAAAAATGACGACACTAAGACGGATAAGTGGCAAAGCTAGGAAGGATAAAAGAAGGAATGATCGTATTAGAGATGGTCTAAGAGTAGCTCCAATAAATTATATGCTATAAGAAAGTCATTTGACGTGGCATGGCCACGTTCAACAGAGGCCTGTAAATGCCCCTATACAAATAAGTGATTTAATCCAGATTGAAGGAATTAAAAGAACTAGAGGCAAACCTAAGATAACCTTAAGGGAAGTGGTGAGAAAGGATATGCATAGCTTAGGCCTTGTATCTAGTATGGCCTCACACAGAGCTGATTGGAAAGCAAGAACCCATGCAGTAGATAGTTGGGACAAGGCTACTTTTTGTTGTAAGGCGACAATTTAAGTATGGTTTTATAGTGTTCGTGTTACACAGCATACACAAAGAAGTATTAATCATTAATGTTTGTAGCTGACAAGTGTTGACAAGTTTGTTTTGATAGAATCCATATTCAGTCGACCAAGCAGACAGAATGGGCAATCTGGTATGCATTAATTTGCATCATTTAAAGCATTTTAGTAGGTTTGATCGATCCTACGTATGGTGTGGATCAAGTATTGCTGTTGATCCACAATGGTCAAAGCCATCAGTCTTACAGTTTAAGGCGAAATCAGTTCCCTAAGAACCTTAGAGGACTGTCTAGTGACTTTGGGAAAGCCGAAACATGAAAAGCAAAAGAAAAGAATAATCTTTCATAAAATTGTCAATGGTGTCAAGAAGAGGACATATAGGCTTAGTGAGAGAAGCAGTCATTTGGACATCTACCAGCCGATGGTCTCAGTTGTTTGTTCATCTACCAGACTGTCCTGGTTTGTAGACTTGGTCAATAGGAGATTAAGTTGTTAAGGCAGCAGCCTATCCGTCGACTGAATGGCCATGGAGTTCAACAGGAGATTAAGTTGTTAAGGCAGCAGCCTTATCCGTTGACTGAATGGTCATCAAGGTCAACCAGCAAACGTGTGTTAGACCTTGAACTTCGGTTATGGCTCATTTTGTTCAGTCCAAAAGTTAGAAATGATAGGTCAGAGGAGAAGAAAGAGAAAGAAAAAAAAGGGGAGATTAGAAGCTAGAGGATCATTGAACAATAAAGGTAGGAGGTGCCCTAAATCAAGGGGGCCAAGGGTAAGCTCCGACAGGGATTTTCACTTCAAACTAAGAAGAGGTAAGCCTAGGTTACCTTTTTGATTTATTAATGTGTTTAGTATGGTACATTCGATTGTTAAGTACGACTGTACGAGTATTCTTAGTGATGGATTTAAATGACTTAAGGTCGTGGGAAGCAATTCTATTAAAGTTCTTGGGGGGGAAAATTAACAAAAACTCTATTTTTTGGGTTAAGATACTCATATCAGTCCACCAGTTCAACCTTGGGGCTAACCCAAGTAAGGCTATAAAGATGGATTTGTTGTTAAGTGGAAGTAACACAAGACTGTAAACCCAAGGGTATCACAGTGAAGCTCCAAATAACTCCAATATGAAAACCCAAGTTCAGTTCCAGCATTCCATTTGAATTGAGAAATAGAAAGTAATGGCTGTGGTGCAGTTCAGCCAATGGAATGGACCAAGGTTGGGATCAAGTGTGATGGCTGAAGGGTGGATCTATGGTCCAAAATCCAGCAACTTCTTACGAAGGGTCGTGAAGTTAACAAGCTTCAATGGTTACAGCAGAAAACAAAAAAACTTGCAGGCACAGCAGCAGGGTCACTTAAATGGTGCACAGTTCTGATGAGGGATAAAAGGGTGGTCCTTCTCAGTGGTTCAGCAGTTTAAATAACACAGCACACATAGGATTTGAGCACAAATAGGAAGTGGATAAGAGAAAATAGAAGAAGAAAGTGGGCTACCTCAGCACTGAGTCTCTCACCCATAACTACCTCAGCTGTTCAACATGGATTATACCATAAACAATGGCAACATAGCCTTCTATTTCAGTTCTTTAAAAGTCTAATATTGTATTGCAATGAAAGGGCCTATTTATAGCTTGGCTAAGGCTTTATGAGGAATAGAATGTCATTAAACTGAAAAACAGAAACTATTAACCTAGTAACTAGTGACAATAGAATCTCATGGGGAGAAAAAAACTAAATAGAATTAGAAATTACTAGCCTGTATAATTCAGCCACATGCATGAATATCCAAAAATAGAAACCAAACTAAGCTTATAAATCTCCTGACAATAAAATCTTCATGCAATTTGAACTTGGGCCTCAGAGTTCTAAGAGGATTCCCACTAAGCTAAATATGGGGCTGTGACACTGTTCACGTGAATGCTAATGTGAGCAGTATTTTGGCCTCCTATGCCCATGTCTTGTTCTAGTTGGATCTGTTGCCTGCTTTGAGTCGGCACACGATGCTGAATCAGATTGGTCCTAGCTGGTTCATTGCTTGTTTGGTTCCAATATCTCTAGGTTCTGCATCAGGAAGTAGTGAGCCACTCTAACCTCAATCCAAAGAGTACAAGAGAGTGAGAGAGAGAGAGACTCAACATTTAAGGAATGTTTTTTAGGCATTCAGTTTGGTCCAAAAGGCGACAAAGTACTAACAGATACTTAGTTTGAGGACAGTGGAGATAATACATCAGAAATGCATACAAGTGAGGAGAATTTTATCATATCCTTGCATGTATTCCAAGTATTGTATATAGTAACATTGCCTTGGAAAGTTTTTATGCTTTTAAAGAGAAATGAAGTTTTGTGAACTCTAGAGTAATGTGAAGTGTGAAGCATGATAAGTTAAGAGGACAACCATGAACGGAAACTAAAGATTACAACAAAGTCTCTTCCAACAAAAGAAATTGGAGAGAGAATTGAGTCACCCAATGTCCACTTCACCAGCTGGGAGAGGAAAGTTGGATTCCATCAATATCCAATTCACCCTATAGTTGGGATAGGCAGTGTGGACCAGAACTGAAGGTTCGCAAACACCGTAAGGAAGCTCCTACGGCCAAAGAACAAAACGTGAAGTGCATAAAAGTATAGCAAAGAATCTGTGGTACAGGTATTGGATGAGGTACACAGTGATTAGGGAGTGATCTTTGCCAGTGTTGAGGTGACCAGCCAAGGTGGAGACAATTCTTCCCTGGTGCCTTGATGACAACAAGCTGATCATGTAACTCCAGAGGTAGTTGGATCCTAATAGATCCCCTGAGTTATAATTTACAAAAGAGGATTGTATCCTCAACTTCGTAAAAGTAAGAGTTCGAACAATAACTAGACAAAGTAGACCACAGAAGTAGAATAAACCATGTACAGTGCTTTTCGTTGTTTAGAGTATCACACATGCTGATTAATGTATGATCAGATGTAGTATTTCAAATTTGTCGCAATTGACTCTTTTAAAATAGCGTAAGGTTGCTTGCATTTGACACTCCCGAGTCCTGCTAAATGCATGAGCCTTGTGCACTAAGTATCGGCTTTTCAGTAGCATGCTCTGTCACATTCTTGAGCATGACATAAACTGCAATTTTATATAGAGCTTTTCTGAGATTTTAGTGCTATAACATTTTGTGATGAAAACATTGGGAGATCTTTGAATGTAAATTTTTTTTAAAAGAAATATAGCAGAGATGTAATAAATGATGTGACAGTATTCAGGTACAGCTAGTCAATCATATGTTTGTGGATGTTAATTGTTTCAGTGCTTTATTATGATAAAAACTACAGTTCCCATATTTAGAAAGTAACAGGAATGAAAACTCAACCATTAAAGCAGCTCATGAGACCCAGCACCCATGTCTTCAACCCAAATACGAGGGATGTTATAGTTCTAATGTGTAGCTCTTAGCTCACATGGTTAGAAAATACCCAATGGCCTTAATTTTTTATCCATTAAATCTTTAAGGTGGACTGCTTGCTTGCCGATCGTGATGATTTCAATTTGTACCCATGTAACCTACTTAGGCACACCAGCACATCTTGATGCAAGTCCTGAGAATCAACAATTTCCAACAATGATGATAAGTGGAACGATCAACCTCTAATTCAAATTTACCATCAAGGATCCTCAATGTTTCTTCACCTTTTCTCACCGAAATAGATCATAATTAGTTTCCATTTTAGAGGTAAATTTTGATCATTTCAGTAAAGTAGCCCTAGTCTATGGTCATATGAATGAACTGCCAGGAGCTTGTCTGAGAGTTGGTTTAACTGCCCTAACCATGGCAGAGTATTTTCAGGATGTTAATGAACAAGACGTACTTCTATTTATCTACAATATCTTCCATTTTGTCCAAGCACTATCCGAAGTATTTGCTTTATTAGGCAGAATGCCTTCTGCTGTGGGCTATCAACCTACTCTTAATGCATAAATGGGTTCTTTGCAAGAACCAGAACTACAGAAGGACAAATAACAGGGATGAAGGAAAGGAGATGAGGAGAAGAATAGATTGAGGAGGAAGAATAGAAAGTGGAACTACTCAGAGCAGCGGTGTTGTAAGAGCTTGAAGTCCCCCACAGTTCCACCACGATACTAAGGTGATTACAATATACCATAAAGAAATTATCCTGATATAATTACCTATGAAAAAACAAACTAGATAATAGCAATATTTTAGAGACATCTCAAAGCAATTATAGGTAAAATGAAAAAATAATAAGATTACTGTTCACGACACTGTTCACATAAACAGAGCTGTGACGTTGGTAAATACTTCTAGCACTCCCCATCAAGCTAGAGTGTCCGTACCAAAATGCTCAAGCTTGGATTACCAAGAAAATATATTAGAAACTTCATCAATCTTGAACATAAGTAGCAATAGAAGACACCGATACACAGAGAATTTCACCCAAAAATGGTCAAGAACAACTTCAATAAATAATCTCCATGTCGAATGAGCCATCAAACAATGAGAATGATAGGTGTCATGAACATGAAACACATCCACATGAGTAGCAACAATATCAAAAGCACAAGATGTAGGCAGTAGGCAAAAATCTCCACAAGTTGACAAAAGAGCAGCTCCAATGTCCACACAAGTAGATAAAAAGTGCATATCCAATGTCTGCACATAAACTCCTAATAAGAAGAGTAGTAGGTAGTAATTCTTCTGAACCAAAGCAAAAATAGGCCTCAAACAAAAGTTTCTACAAGTCAAATATAGGTTATTGTAACCAAATAGGCAATACATGTTACTGTGGACTAAGGCAGTAGGTAAAAGGTAATAAAGACCAAGTAGATAGGTAAAACGCAATATAGGTCACTACAGGCAAAGTAGGCAGGTAAAAGGCAATATGGGTTACTACAGACCAAATAGTTAGGTTGCAATATCGGTTATTGAAATCCTAAAGTCTTAAGCACATAGAGATCAAACCAGCAATCTCCCCTTCACATGTGGCACTATACGTGGACAAACAATGATCAAAAGTAGCAATGCAATCAAATAGTAAGATCCAAAGTAATAATGTCCAATGCTCCACTTCATGACATAAATAATCTCTCCAAGCAGTTAAATCCTAAGAAACAATTTCAATGCTCCCTCATGGTAGTGAACATGGTGGGAGATCTCGCGAGATCTCGCGAGATATCTCGCCTTTTTAGAGAGGCGAGACGAGATCTCTGGCGAGATCTGCGAGATTGCAAATCTCGCTCGAGATCTCGCCCATCTCGCGAGATCTCGCCAATATCTCGGCGAGATCTCGCTAACGGTCCCATTTTCCACACTTTAGGGGCTTTTTAAAGCCCCTATCTCGCTCGAGAGAGGCATATCTCGCCTCTCTCGAGCCTCTATCTCGTTGGAAGCCCATACTTGGCCGGAAAACTTCATTTTTGGCCGGAATTTGGCCGGAATTTGTTGGGGATTCAACATAGCAACATCATCAACTCATCTACAACAACAAATTGAAGCATATTTGTAGTGATTCAAGCATATTTCAAGGGATCTTCAAGAAAAGTAAGATTTTCCCCCAAATTTGATTTTTTTCAAATACAAGGTTCTACAATGATTGTATGAGTGTGCTATAAATATATGTTGATGTTCAAGCTTAGATCTACACTTTCATGGAAAAAATTTTAATTTTCTGTTATTAATTTTTTTTTTTGAATTTTCGTATTTAAAAAATATATTATCTAAAAAAATAAAATTAAAGATTATAAATAAATACTTATGATATGAATGTGATTATTATTTATGTTAAACTACATTTAGAGGGCTAAAATCTCACGTATTAATATTTTGATTATCATGCTTGCTGTATTTTTTTTTATTTAAATAATTATGAAAATTAATATTTTATTAAAAAATTATCTGTTTTTTTTTTTAAATGATGCTTATATTATGTAGTTTATTTTAAAAATACAAACATGTCTTATTGAGCATTGTATATTGTTATCTTAGAACAAAGTGTGTGTTTTGTTGTTTTATAAATTATTTTTACATAAAATAATTATAAAAAATAATATGTTATTAAAAATTTATCTGTTTTTTTTTTTTTAAATGATGCTCATATTATGTAGTTTATTTTAAAAATACTAACATGTTTGTTTGAGCAGTGTATATATGTTATCTTAGAACAAAGTGTGTGTTTTGTTGTTTTATAAATTGTTTTTACATGTTTTTATGTATCTAAAAATTATTCTAATGATTATTTGGGAATATTCATGATTCATGTATGTATTTCAGACTTTCAGTGCTGTACATTTGAATCTTAAATGGCAACTAGTGGGAGTGGCGGCACTGGTAGTGGGACTCAGGACATTGCTTGGCAACATGGGGATCCACCGATGCGACAAGAAGAAATCCCGATGCAAGTATTGCCTCAAGACTTTGAATTCTGGTGGTTCAACCAGATTAAAGCAACATTTGGCTGGTGGTTATAAAGATGTTGCCAAGTGTCCCAGGGTTCCTTATGAAGTCCAAAAAGCAATTGCAGCAACTTTAAGGGGAGGGAAACAAAAAAAGGAAGAGATGGCACAAAAGCAAAGGGAATTTGAGGATACAGTGCTATCTAGACCTACTCTTGATGTTGATGAGTCAAGCGATGATGAAGAGAGGAGGAGGGTTATGGGTGTTGAGTCACGAGCCGAATGGAGACAGATGAAGGCTGCAATGGAAGCTAGCAGACAGTCCTTACATGCTGATAATGTGAGGCAATATGAACAAACAAGGGGAGCAGGTGGTTCGGGGTCAGGGGCATCCATGCTACCTAGACATAGTTTTCAGGGAACTGAGACTGAAAGGACCGAAAGGAGGAGGAGGAAGACTACACATTATGATTCCACATTTGACCAAGACCCCTCCCTCTTCAACCAACAAGACATCTATCAAAGAAGCATTCCCTATATGTTTGCTGGAGGTAGAGAAGGCAGTAGGGAGGAGAAAGCTAGGTTATCAATCAGCAAATTCATGCTCTATAACAACATTGCACCCAATGTAGCCAAAACACCATACTATCAGGGGATGATCAATGCAGTTGCTAGGGCAGGTGTAGGGGTTAAAGGCCCAACAGCTTGGGAAGTAATGAATAAATATTTACCCAAGGTAAAGCAAGAGGTGGATGAATACATTGAATCATTAAAAGAAAAATGGAGTACATATGGTGTTACTGTGATGGCTGATGGATGGACTGGTCCTACTAGACAGTCCATCATTAATTTCATGGTGAGCTGCAATGGAAAGACATCCTTCCTCAAGTCAGTGGATGCCTCAGATAAGATCAAAGATGCTGACTACCTTTACAAGCTTCTTAGGCAGGTGGTCCTCGAGGTAGGGCCAAAGAATGTTGTCCAAATTGTCACAGATAATGGTGCAAACTTCAAAAAAGCTGGTGAAATGTTGATGAGGAAGAAAAGCAGCAGGATCCACCTATTTTGGACACCATGTGCTGCTTATTCGATTAATCTTATGTTGAAGGACTTGGGGAAAAGAAAGTCAATCAGTATTGTGGTTGAGAGGGCTAGAAGGGTAAGTAATTTTATTTATAACCATGGTTATGTGCTGAAGATGATAAGGAACCACTGTAAGGGTGATCTAGTCAGACCTGGATTGACTAGATTCGCCACCAACTATGTAGCTCTGAAAAGCTTCCAGAAGAAAGTGGTGAGTCTTCGGCACATGTTTGCAAGTGAGGAGTGGTTTGGTTGGCGTGGATCTAGCCATCCTGATGTAGTACTAGCCCAACAAACCATTGATGATGATTCCTTTTGGAGGCAGCTGAATAGGACACTGGGCATTATAGAGCCTATTGTGTTTGTTTTAACGATGGTGGATTCGGAGAAGAAGCCCACAATGCCCCATATATATGCTGCCCTCCAGCAAATGAAAGAGTTGGTTAGAGCTGCTGCCCCTAGCACCTTCAAATCCTACGAGAGGATCATCGATAATAGATGGGAGATGCACTTGATGCATCCTTTGCACTTGGCTGGTGAGTCACTTTTAAGTCTTTAAGTTTTTGTTGTATACTTTAATTTAAATTCTTTATTTGTTATAACTTATAACTTATAATTTATAAACAAGTAAGTTAGTAAACAACCAAATCACTAAGTCACTAACCAAATTTTTTATTTCCACAATGCAAGCTTACTACCTCAACCCAAAGTACCATTACAAGAATGATCTGGGGCTTGATGTAAAGTTGATGATTGCGGTGCAAGAGGTGGTGGAGAAGCTTGTGTCAAATCCCGTCATGCAAGGGACAATTAATGGAGAGGTGAGAGAACTTATTCAATTGTTTCTTCAACTTCTTGCATTAGGGCATTAAGCATATACATAATACAATAATTGAAGAATTGGTGTACAGATCAGGGAGTTCAGGGATGCCTCTAGGAGTTTTGGAAAGCCTTCTGCAGTTGCAACTAGGAAAAAAACTGATCCTGGAAAATAGTTCACTACTCTATAAGTCATTAAGTCTATAAGTCTATAGACTATAACTCTATAAATGATAACTGATAAGTTATATAAATATAAAGATTTGCTTGCCTAATGCATTATTATTTTTGGTTATGCAGCTGACTGGTGGTTTATATATGGAACTAGTGCGCCAAATCTCAGGGACATAGCAATTAAAGTACTCTCACAGACTTGCTCATCCTCTGGTTGCAAGAGGAACTAGAGCACCTTCTCGCTCATCCATAGTAAGGTACGGAACAGATTGGGAAGTAAGAGGCTCGAGAACTTGGTGTATGTGCATTACAATATGAGATTGAGAGTAGGGCACATACAAGATAATATAGATGACGACAATCGTGAACCGATTGAGTTGACTGATATATTCCACGAGCCCCCCGCAGAAGATGAGGAAGATGATGTCATATATCAGTGGGTTAGGGATCGAGGTGGCCCAGTGCTGGATGGGCCAGAAGGGCAACCTGATCCTACCATTGCTGCTGCTATGGGCCCAGATGCTGTGGCTGAGCACCTATCTTTTGATGAGGGTCAGGCTGCTGTAGCGGCATCAGAAGGATCAGTTGTACCATTTGTGGAGCCACCTGGTCGACTTCAAACAACTGAGGTGACAACTAGTAGTGGGGATTCAGATGATGATGCCGATGATACCAGACGGCCAAGTGGCCCAAATCAGACATCGAGTTGGAGTCATGGAGGCAGTCAGGCTGGTCGTGTTTCTGGTGGAAGTCAGCGTCAACAAAGGGAGTCACCTGACTCACCTCCACCAGGTTCGAGTCATCCGACACATGTGAGCCACAGTTCCCCTATCTCTCGGACTTATAGTAGGAGTAGGAAGAGCAGATCAAAACAGGGGCAGGGGCAACCGAATGATGATGCAAGTACGCATGATCTTGAATTGAACATAAGAAGCATGAGCCTAGATCAGAGTGATTCACAACAGCAGAGCCTGTCATCGGGGTACCAATACGGGGATCACACCACTAGGTCAGATTACAGTGAGTATTCTTCTTATGGAGGTCATACTATTCCTCAAGACCCTTCACCTAGAGAGTATGCATATGGGAGTGAAGGTGGGTTGTTAAATGAGTGGTTTAGAAACCCGTACCCAAATACTCAACAACTATATGAACAACAACAACAATGGCTCTTTCACCCACCCACGATTAACGGTTATCCCAGACTGCTATTCCTCCAGTATTCTGACATGCAAACATATAATGATCATATAAACCGATATGTGATACTTCAGTGATCAATTGACTTGGGAGTCATATGTGGCCACCGTTCAGAATCAATTGATGCGGAATGTTGAGTGATACTCTTAGTCTTGTAACTTGTAAGTTGTAAGTTGTAATCTTCTTAATTCTTATGGAGTTATGGTTGTAAAATTTTGAAGACATTTAAGTGTTTAACAATTTATTACTTTGAATCTTTGATAGTTTGAAGTTTGAACTTTGATCACTTGTTGACTTGAATACTTGATGTGTAATGTTATTGTTTTTATTTGTATTTAATACTTGATGGTTGATAAATGATAACTCATTAACTTGAAGTCTTGAATTACTTGATATCTTTACATAATTACATTACATGTTGTCTCTAACTCTCTAAGTCTAAGACTCTAACTCTATATCTATAATCTCTATTCTTTAAGACTTTAACTTTGCATTTCACAGAATTTCGGTTTTACACATAGGGTCGACGTAGGAGACATAGTTAGGGTTATTTTCTCACAAATCTAAGGCCACCAATGTGTTCAAAAGGCCTTAAATAGGCTACATACCAAGTTTCAGCCCAACCAGAGCCCTAAAACTCACTGAGATGGGCTACCGAGACTACCGCCAATTTTTTGGCATATCTCGACCGAGATCTCGCCATCTCGGTCGAGATCTGGGTATTTCTGAGTGGGGAGATCTCGCTCTCGAGCGAGATCTCCCACCATGGTAGTGAATGATGTAATACGGTAAATATATGGTGAGGATTAATGATAAAAATAGTCCAATGACAAGGTTAATGGCATAGATGGAATTTAATGTTAAGATATGCACAATAAAGACAAGGATGGAGAGGTATAGTCAGCCATGGATAGTCAGGAACAATGAGGAAGCATTTGATGTGTTAAATCTGAAACAGTCAGTTAAAATAACAGGAGAAAGTGGATGAAACATAGCTGTTATTGAATTTTCTAGGGGAAAAAAAGGTTAGGAGAAACAAAGTAGCAACAAGTTTTACGGTACTCAACACCACTTTAGAACCCCAGTAACATAAAACTGCAAACAAAAGGTAAGGGTTCCAAGTATTGATGTTCCAGTTCCAATAAAATCAGCATATAACCTCAAGCATTAAATCAAATCATAAAGAAGTTAAAAAATTATGAGATATGGTTCTAGCAAAATCAGATTGTAGAACTTGCTCAAATTTGAAGTGAATGACGGTTGTAGATAAAGCACTGCTGAAAGTTTCTCCAACATCCAGTGGTGCCATCAAAAGGTGTAGTAGTAGTTCCCAAATTAGGAACTAGGACTCCATAGGCCTAACCAACTTGGACCGAATGGAGGTCTCGTGGAGGTGACAACTGGCTGAAAATTTGGTGTAATTTTGATGGGTAAAATGGACGACATGTTGATGGAATGTAATTAGAAAATAGGGTTCAGAAATAAAAGGTATGTTTGTTGAGAAATCCAGCCAATGAATTAAGTAAAAACTGGGACCAAGTTTCCATTTAGATATGTACAAGAATCTCCCCAGAAAACAGCAAGGAAAGGTATGTTTGTCAAGAAATCCAGCCAATGAAATAAGTCAAAAATTGGGACCAAGTTTCCATTTAGATATGTACAAGCATCTCCCCAGAAAATAGCAACATTAATTGGTGAAGTGGTAGATAACTTGGTTTTCAAGAAATTTAGTGAGTACTGACCAGGAAAAATTGTAGGCAAGATATTCAGGTACATGGACTAGTAGACATGTTCTTCAGGAGCTTCAAACTTCATAATCTTCAATGCATGACTTGTTCAGAAAAAAGGTTTAATTCATATTTATAACACAAATAACTAGGCACACAGTAGCAGGTAGGCAGCAGACCGTTGCTGCAAGCAGGATGGGTTTCTCTTCAAGAAGACTCTCAGAGCAGTAGAATAGGGGGATCGAGTCCTGTAATGGGATCGTTAGTGCTCTAATACCATGTTAGTTTTAGGAAGTCAGGACCACCGAAGAACAGAGAACACTGATGAACGAGAGGAGATGAAGAGTAAGAAGAGAGACAAACTACCAAAAGCAGCACTCTCGTAAATATACAATGAGGTGATTAGAGTATACCATGAAGTTGGTATGCTAATCTAATTACATATGAAAAAGGAAACTAAATAATAGCAATGTTTTAGAAACCCTTAAAAATAAAAATAGATAATATGAAAAAAATAATAAGATTACTGTTCATGACACTGTCCACATAAACAGAGCTGTGGCTTTGGTCAGTACTTCTAATAGGTGAAAAACATAGTCAAAACTAAAATCTTGAACTTAACTAGTTTACACTCAACTAGAAAGTGTGACATTTCCATTTCCCCAAATATAAAGGTCTGCTAGAAGTAATAATCATGGTAAATGGGATCATAATTTAGGCTGACATAGTGATCTCAAGAACCAAAGTACAAAGCTAGGTTACGACAATACTGGATAAATCAAGGCTTACCAGTTTGCAGCATTGGCAATTGCATTGCAGTGTAAACCGCCTCTGGTATAAAGACGAGTTATATCTCCAACAAATGTAGAGAACCTTTTGGAGTCTACATTCTTGTGCACTGCTTTGGATCTAACCAATGATAAAATCTTTGACTCATGCAAATCAACAAGAATTAGCCTGACATTTCCAACTCTACTCAAAAATTCCTCAACTTTCTCAACAATGACGTCAGATGCCTTCTCTTGGTCAAATTGAAAATCTGATGTTGAAATAGATGGAAAAGCTAGAGTAGGAACATCATTAGAAGACTCAGAACCAACTGAAGATCCCTCAAGCAAGATTTGATCCTCTGTTTTCCTCTCATCTACATTCCCTTTCGATGACATAAAATTTTCAGGTTTCTTAGAAGAAGGATCATTTTCCTTGGTTTCTTGTTCAGGAATAAATACCTGTGAACGATTTTTATCAAGTGTAGCTGTGTCAGTGGCATCTACTTTCTTGAAAAATTTCATTATACCAAGTTGGACTTTAGCATCTCGGTCTTTTTTACCAAAATATCCAGATGGAAGGGTATCCAAGGGACCAAGAGCACTATACGTGTTAACAGCATCTTGAACATCGCTTTCATTCTGACAAACTGTTATCCGGGAGAATCCTTCACCCAAATTAGGCAATTCTTTCTTTTGCAACATTTTGTTCACAACAGCAGCAGCTTTTCCACCTTGCAACTTTCCTTCATGGCCACTGCGTGCTACCGATCGAGAAATACATAGCTTAGCAGGAAGATCAAGCACAACAGCATGCACATCCACATGCAATCCACCAAGTTTCACAAACTCCACCCGCTGTTCTTTTTCCAAGTTGCACCTATCAATAAATACACTGTTTCCATCCTTCAGTGCCCTGGCTGCACTACTTAAGCATTGGGCTTTTGTTCCAGCTTTTCCATTTCCAATTGTGTCCTGAGAAACCCAAGGAAGGAATTCAAAATTCCAAAAGTTTAGGTCTCACTAAAACCAGTTCATTGGCCACGTCATGGCTGTTATTATCCTTATAGAACTGTGCACCATGTGGAAAGTGCAAATCCTGCTCATATATATACATTTGCCTTCCTTTAAATGAAGATTGTAATCCATTGAAGGGAAAAGAAAATACTAATTAGACAAAATAGAATCTGCAAAAAACAAAACACGAATATCTACAATAAAGTAACTGAATTGCATTAATAATCAAATTGGATTTTACCGCCTATTATGTCAAAAGATACATCATATGAAATTTAAGATAATTGGCATTTTACCTGATCTTTATTTGAATTTTTATATTTCCTGACAATGTTTTATTAACCAATGGTATGATTGACATAGATATAAAAGACAGTCCATTTTTCATATTTTTCTAACTAGAGCAATAAGATTTTTGGGTCTGTTCAGGTTGCAAATTCCAACCTCCCCCCCCCCCTTTCATAGACACCTAAATAGCCAATGGGTGAGATATGTAAGGCATATTTGAGTGGCTAACAAACAAGCACTCGTGGAAAAGCCATGTCTTGAGGCATATCTTTTGGAGACATCTCTTAGTGGTGTCTGTGGGAACAGACATGTTTTGGGCCATAGCATTTGAAGGCATCCCTTGGTGGTGTCTCCTATCCTTCTACAAAGACAAAAAGGAAGGCTTGACTTCTTCTCAAACAAAGTTTTGGAACATTCTCAAGTTTTTTATTTCTCTCTTTCCAAAGTGTGTTTTGCAATTAATTAGTGAATATAGGTCTCCTGTTATAATCGCAATTGGGAAGTCCATCTTTTGTGATTTAGGATAATTGATGTTGGAGGTACAACCATGCAAGCATAGGTCAACCCTGATGCACAAATAAAAGCACTTAGAAACCTAAAGGAAGTATTTTATACAGCTTCACCCACCATATCAGATTCATGTAGCGCTAACAAGAACTCTACAACCACTATGACTCAACTTTTGGAGTTCGAACATAACAAGAGGATATGGTTTGACATACTGTTTTGTACAAGGACATATCATTGAAATGTTTTTCATCAAGCTAATAGATAAGCTATTTTATTTAGTGCTCTGTTATCGTATATCTCTGGTCTTATACTTCCTAGTTTCTGCCCATCTTATGTTACACGCAAACCAACCTCCTTTGTTAGCTTATAGTATTAATTCCAAAAATAAAAGTTAAAAACAACTTCAGAAAGATTAACCGGGAAGAAGCATTTAATCAAACATATACAGGACATAGAATGCAGAGAGAAGAAATACCTGGCAGATTCGAATCCAGGAGCGCCGAGAAGCCTTCATGACATTCTCGCAGAAGGTGGACTTGCCACTACCAGGAGCACCTACCAATATTACCACGATAGTCTTCCCGGTCGTTTCCTCTTCTTTAGGAACAAGAAAGTAAAACAGGACGAATCAAGAACCGACATGATAATTGAGATCTCATCAAGAATCATTTGATACATTATTAACAGAAGTACGTACCCTTCAAAGTGTTCGCGCAATCGACCTCCATTTTCACTTGTCTACACTATCTGATGCATTTTATGCTACGATTACTATATTATGCTGCAAGCGCACAACAGTAATGTTCGTCTTCTAGAATCAAGAGTCGAGAGGGTAGTGAACAAACCACTTCTGGTTTCGGCGAACAGAGCTGCCCGTCATTGCAAACCGACTTTCTCTCTCCTCCTCCTCTCTTAAATATTCTCCTAGTATAAAGTACTTTTTTTTCTTTTTCTCTTTTATATGTTAAAGTTATACTTCAAAAATACCGTTTCCTGTGGGTTAGTGAGAGGGTGTCATTTAGTGCGGTTTGAGGCACTTTCAGGCTAAAGTCTAAGCCCAGCTTATTTGCGAAATAACGGTTTCAGTTCGATTATGATTTTGTGTAGCGTAGGCTCGGGTTGGATAACAGTTTGTCTATCAGTTTGCAACTTTGCATTATAAAACCGTTGTAGCTCATTTGCATTATTATTATTATTCATTCTCAATAATAAATTTTGAACAAAAAATAAAGAGCATTTGAAACAAAAGATATCTTGATGACCTTGCGTACAACAACAACAACAACAACAAACATTGTCCCAACTAAATGGGGTCGGCTACATGGATTCTTGCCCTAATGGCCTTGTGTGTAAGTTAACTCGAAATATATTAAAGAAGTGAAGTTCAAAATTGAATCTATGGATTTTTCATAACTGTAGATGTTATTGAATAGAAAATTATGTCTCTAAAATTATATTCTATAAAAAATAAGACCACCCCCACCACCCAAAAAAAAAAAAAAAGAAACTAATAGGGTTAGTAGAATTATCCACTGAAACCTCTTCAAAAATGTACTTTAGTAAAACTAACGGGCTAATGGGCGGGTTGGCCTGAACTAGCCCAAACACAGCCCACTAAGATTTAGTTGGACCAATTCAAGCTATAACAGGCTGGTTCAAGTCACAAATTGACACTTCTTCATTTAGACCACAAAAATTTGGTGTAAATGCCGGTAACTCCACTCGCACCACTAGTTAAAAAAAATCCCGATGGGTGGTTGATCAGTTGGTGAAAAACTAATACTTCAAATAGCATATTAGAGTTCAAATCACATCCGGGGCATGAGCAAAACTCCATCTCATATTAAGTAATTTCTTCTGTTCGAAAGAAAAAATCATATTATCATACTATCATACTACTATTATAAAAGTATGAACTCAAGGGACACGGCTGCATTTCATTTCCCTCCAATACCCCTTTGTATTCAATCAATTAGACCTTTGTAGATAAGGCAGAAGCCAGCCCAGAACTGTTCTAGTGGTGAAACCAACATCTCTTAGTCAAGAGGTTGTGGGTTCGACTCTTGTTGAGGCATATTAATATCCTCATCCCCCAACTTTATAAGCCCCTTCATACAAAAAAAAAAAAAAAAAAAAAAAAAAAGAAGGCCCACCGAAGGGTTCAATGTTGTTGGGGGTAATTGTATTACAAATTCTTCAAACACACAAAAATGAAATTGCAATACAATTGAGAGATGAAGATCTTTAGACAATCCGGAGAGCTTGAAGTTGCAACCGAACGAACCACCGATCAGTGAGGTTGAGTCACACCTGAAGTGATGTCTTTAAGGTAATTGATGCACCCTACTACCAAGGGTTCTTCGCACCACCACCTCCAAGATAAAGCAACCTCCAACTAGAAGATAAGGTAGTTCTTCTAGTCCCTTCAAGGAGTCAAAAGCTAGAGCACAACACTTGATAAATTCAAAGAAAGAAATTAACTTTGTAACACAAATTATGCAAGTGTGAGGAGTGTCTCAATTGCACACAATATGCAAGGAAGGGTTGGGTTTATATAGGCCTAAACCACACCTCCTCACAAGGGGAGAATCAATTCTCCATTAATGGAGAATCAATGGCTTGTCCCTCCTCCACTAATGTGAATAAACCCCCTTGACCTAACCTCCCCACTACTTGGGGAAGTAACTCTCATATTCACTTCTTTGGAATGAATAGGATTTAACCCATTCAAAGACCTTAACCCCCACTCATGGTAATGGCCATGAATGGTCATGAAGTTAAAATGAGAAATGAAGGTCAATAGTTAGAATTTGAGTAATTCCACCATTCAAGTAAGCCCACCTCATCACCATGATCAAGACCTTTAAGATCCATGACCAATGTCATGAAGAGCCTCATAACCAAGGTCATGAAGGGCCTCATTTACTCATGGTGCCTCATTACCACCCTTACCTAATGGGTCCCACACACAAACAAAATAATTAAACAAAAGAAATACAAAAACTAATTTTGAAACTTAATATATAAATAATATA
Organism: Hakea prostrata; assembly: GCF_041222555.1. Classification (NCBI taxonomy): domain Eukaryota; kingdom Viridiplantae; phylum Streptophyta; class Magnoliopsida; order Proteales; family Proteaceae; genus Hakea; species Hakea prostrata. Next base: position 36,919,085 of record NC_142607.1, read on the forward strand.
GGTTTTAATAAAAAACCTAACAAATGTTCAATCTCAAGTTGCCGTTGATAGATCGTAGTTGAGTCCCCTTCTTACCCCCTGTGATCTCAACGATGGCGGAGTTCAGGTTTTCATTTCTTCTTGTCTCTCTTTCATTTGGTCACAAAATGCCCCATCCTTCTTTGAAATTGTTGGTTATTTTAGTGTTTGCAGTTAATTTTTACGTTCGGTGACTTGGGAAAATCGGGTAAGAGCTCTCTTTTGTTTGTGTTTTCCAAGCTCTAATGACGGGATGAATTCAAAAACTACATGAAAAATCTTTCCTTTGTTGGCTTCCTATGGGAATCAACTTTAATTTGTTCTGATTCAGACAAGTGTCCTGCTGCTAAATCATCTCTATTGACCATGACCAAATCAATGGACGTTCAAACTTTTTACTGCTCTAGGAATTGCTAAGTCGAAAATCATTCGTTACTGTTTGGGTCGGCAACAATGACTTCTCTCGGGCATCATTCTACCACTGAAGTGGTGTTTTGAGTAAATATGCTAGAAAATGGGAAATAACTTGATTTCAACTAATGGGGTTTATAATCTATAACGGGTTTTGATTATTAACAGATTAAGAAGTTTCAGGATTGCAGGAGAAAAGGGGGTATTGTGACTAAAATATCCACTTCCGGTTTATACCGGTCTAATTAGGTTTAACAGGATTTAGCTGATGAGATGAAAGAATCTATGGGTCCGCCCGAGATTATAAAGAAAAGATGATCATCGCCATCCAATCAGAAGCTATGATCTGACGGTCTTGATTGAAAGCATTATAAGTGGGAAATATCTATATAAAGAGGAAGAAGGATTCGTAAAGGGTAAGTCTCTTAGATCAATCTAAACACTGTATTCTTTCCTAGTTTTACTCCATTGAAACACTTCAGAAGCTCCTTCGAGCTCTGAAGAACTGTCTTCATAAATCTAATTAGATTGTCGGAGACACAACACCGATCAAGACGATCGGCTCCGTTTCTAACTGGTGTGTTTCATTCATCCAGTGAACGAGAGACTGGCAGAGGAATCAAACCAACTAGATCAATCTAAATCTGAGGAGTTCAGTGCGAAGGTGGAGGTTCAAGGCTATCGGCAAAATTAGCACCAACAGGGGGAAAACCATATTATGGTGAACAATTGAAATGGGCCTGAAATTGTGTGGTGACTTTGTATTTGTTGTCTACAAAGTCGTTTTTGTTATAAATAATATTGATTATGGATTTCCATCACCCCCCAATAGACAATACTTCCAATTGAAGATCTCAACCACCTCAGCATACAATCTTGGTGATTCACATTCCCATCTTAATTGAAGATTACAGTGATCTCAACACACAATGTTGGCAGTCAATATTTCCATTCCATGCACCTTCTATCTTGGGCGGCAATCTATCTTTCCATATCAATAATATCTTATTGTGTGTAAGAATCATATATTCTATTTCCATATCAGAGTAGATGCTCCTTCTATTATAAATATGTAATGCACTCAAATGAATGAATCACTTCTGATTGATCTTGTTCTAGTTTTCTTCTTTGTCTCTGATATATTCTCTTTATTTTATAACACGTTATCAGCACGATTCCGCTCAAATAACGAATCCGCTTGAAGTATTGCATTTTGAGAAGAAAGACAGCAGACTATGTATCAGTATGTTTTCTATTCCAAAGTGAAAAGAATGATCGACCTCCTCGCACGTTTTTGTAAACAATGGAGTTTACCTTGTCCATCTTGAAATGTAAGTACATCATGATAAAAAGGTATGTGTTTTATTGAATTTAAGAACCAATCAAATAATAAGATATTATGTTGCTTTAACGATTGTGGTTTTATTTATTGTATATAGTGGTTGCTAGCTTTGCACCACAAATATTGTTAAATGCACCTGAAGTTGCAAGATTTGAAATTGTAAATGAATATAGTTCTACAGATGCACATGAAGTTGCAAGATTTGAAACTGTAAATAAGTACAGTTCTGCAGATGCACTTGAAGTTGCAAAATTTGAAACTGTAAATAAGTACAGTTCTGCAGATACACTTGAAGTTGCAATTTGAAACTGTAAATGAATACAGTTCTGCAGATGCACATGAAGTTGCAAGATTTGAAACTGTAAGATTTGAAACTGTAAATAAATACAGTTCTGTAGTTTTTGAAATTAATTCTCTTTTGAAATTATAAGGAGAGAATATTATTCATGAAAATATCCCAGCAAATTTTCAAGTTTCAGACTTGTTGTTACAATAGTAATATTGTAAAAGGAGTTTTAAGAAATACTCTGAATGATATCATGCCTATTTGTGGCTGAATAAAATAATGGACTATTAATGAAAAGTCATGAAGCTCGTCTTATTGGTTCTGTTCCATTCCCTGAAGTGAATGCAACAATTCATGATATGCTTGAAAGAAGGCAAAATTAAAATTATGGTCATGACTGTGGAAGAGGATGAGACAAAAGACGGAATAATTACCGTTATTATTATGGAAATAAATAAGAGAATAATAATGATTCTCAATATAACAATTCAAGAAGTGAAGATAATATTTGTTACCGATGTGGTATGAAAGCCATTAGACATGTATTTGTCGTACTCCACAATATTTAATTAAGCTTTGTCAAGCCTTAATTAAAGAAATAAAAATAATGTGGAGATAAATTGGATTTTCCAAAATCATGATACTTGAGCAATTTTTGCCTATAAAAAAAATGATGATTTTAATGGCTTCATAGATACTACACATCTAGATGCTGCAAACTCCTTTGAAGATAATAGTTGAAGATTTGGTTATGTTTATTTTATTTGATGACGCAGAAGCCAATGTTCATACAAGAATTGTTAGTACAACATTGATTGGAAGTTTCGGAAGAGCTAATCTATTATTATCTGGGAGATAAAATTAGCTATGAATAATTCATTATTTTGTAGTAAGTTTCAAAGAAACTTATTAAGTTTCAAAGCTATTTGCCAAAATGATTATCAGATTGAGACTACAAATAATTGTATAAGTAAATATATATACAAAGGTATTAGATATTTCTCCCAATTTGTACTTCACGATTATCGCATGGTTGAAACACATGCTTTGGTAAATCAAATGAACATTGATTCCAATAATTTTATTATTTGACATGACCGGTTGGACAATCCCGGATCAAGTATAATGCGAAAAACTATTGAAAATTCAATTGTCATCCATTGAAGAACTAGAAGATTCTTCAATTAAGTGAATTTTCTTGTATTGCTTGTTCTCAAGAAAAATTTATTATTAAATATTCACCAGCTAAAGTTGAGATTGAACATTCTACGTTTTTAAAATGTATAGAGGGTGAAATATATGGACTCATTCACCCATCATGTGGACCATTTAGATAATATATGATTTTAGTAGATGCATCTATAAAGTGGTCACATGTATGTTCATTATGAACTCGCAATTTTGTGTTTGCGAGATTGTTGCTTATGACTTTTCTTCCCAACCTTAGTAGGTCGGTGGCCTACATGACTTCGGGCTTTTCCCGTTCACTTTCTTCTGGAAGCCTTTAGGTCTTTCACTTTCTTCTGGAAACCCTTAGGTCTTACACCTTCTTCTGGAAGCCCTTAGGTCTTACACCTTCTTCTGGAAGCCCTTAGGTCTTACACCTTCTTCTGGAAGCCCTTAGGTCTTTCACTTTCTTATGGAAACCCTTAGGTCTTACACCTTCTTCTGGAAGCCCTTAGGTCTTACACCTTCTTCTGGAAGCCCTTAGGTCTTTCACTTTCTTCTGGAAGCCCTTAGGTTATTCCCCAAACACAATGTGAATTTGAAGTAAATAAATATCTTTGTTCGGTCATATGTTGTGCATGTTTATCATCCTTTCTCTTCAAGTATCTTTGTTCGGTATACTGAAGTAATCTGTATCGGTCATTCATGGCATCCTTCCATACGATTGCTAGTATGTTGCTTGGTAGGCGGTTGTGAAGAATCCGACCTTCGTCTTTGTTGATATCGAACATGTGAAGTAATTTTCAATGCTCATTGTCTTTTATGTTCATCATTCAAGCCATGCTGTTCGGTAGGGTTTGTTCGGTCATAAGTCCAAGTAATTGTTCGTCAACAGTTGCTCGGTCATAACCTACTACCCCTCGAGCATGATAACTTGTAGTATGATGAAACAATCTTTGAAGTTTTCGTGCCTAAGGAATTTTAGGTCTTTCTGCCTGATGCTGGTCAAGTAGAGTTATTGATCTGGTCGAGCAGCGTCCTTCCAATGTTAGTTGAGTAGAGTGATTGTGGTCGACTCATAGGTTTCTAGTATCGTAGTCTTTTAGACTTGTATATCTAGACCTCTTTCGTCGAGCATGGCTACTTATCACTTTTCAAGTCTTTTATGGTCCGTGTACGAGGTGGTTGAGATGTGAGATGTTTATTTCTCTTTACTCCCCCGAGCATGATAGGTCAAGTATTTTTTTGAGTTGTTATGCTTCATCCAGCTAAGTTGCTCTTTCTTCTCTTTGCAACCGAATCTGAACTCCGAGCAGCAGTAATAAGACTCTGATCATTGCCATATAATAGATGCTGGAGGGCATTGATGGACATAGCTATAGCGATGCATTTTGAAGTGAAGACGGTGGAGTCTGACAAGACATGTTTTAATGCCAGGTGCACAGCCATGGGTCATCAACAAGTGTCAGTCCGGTGAGTTGCAAACTCTGTAGAGCATCGCCTTATCATGCAAGCAAACCTGGTGTGGGAAGGAGCGGATCATGACTACTGTTAAATATCTTTTAGCCAATCCCATACGCATTCCAACCCCACTACATGGTGTGGTTCTTAGCAAGAGGCCTTGCCCATCCGATCGCTCCATCAGGCTCTCGATCGATGATCTCAATGTCTCCAAGCTGAACTTGACCGAAGTCAGGAGGACATCATGGGGTCCGTTCGAAAGGAATAATTTTCCTTGGTTGGTCCGCTGGTGGAGATCAGTCGGCTGACAAAGAAAGAAAGGAGCAGTAGCTTTAACTTGATAACCCTCAAAGGCATCATTGCCGCGGCTCTTATAGATGTCAAGGCAGCACGACTGACTATATTGCAAATGTTGAAGTGCTCCTATGTGACTTGTCGTTCTCTCTTTTTTTTTTTGTGTGGGGGCCGCCCCCCCCCCCCTCCCCCCCCCCCCCCCCCCCCCCCCGCCCCCCCCACCCCCCCACCCCCCCCCCCCCCCCCCCCCCCCCCCCCCCCCCCCCCCCCCCCCCCCCCCCCCCCCCCCCCCCCCCCCCCCCCCTATTTTAAACCCCCCCCCCCCCACCCCCCCCCCCCCGCGTTCGCCCCCCCCGGGTTTTTGTGGCGGGGTTGCCCCCCCCCCCCCCCTGCTTTGTGGGGCCCCCCCCCCCGGGGGGGGTTGTGGGGCCCCTTTTTTCAGCCCCCCCCCCCCCCCCTCTGAGAAGTTGAAAACTGTTGGTGCAGCAGGGTGATGGTGTAACCACTCACAGTGTATACAAGAAGAGGTGTTAAAAAACAAACACCACAAAAATCACTTCTCTAATAAAAAAAGCTTACAAACAAAATGCTACACCACTTTTCTCTCTTTCTATTTCTCTCTCCTCACCTTTAATGGCTGCCCTTTATGCTCTCTCTCTCCACTCTTCCTTTTTTGTTGCTCACGTATGATAAAGGTGTTTCAACACCTTTATCCACTTACTCTCCTTCTCTCCTCCCACTAACTTTCTTTCTTCTCTCTAACTACACACACACCGTACAACACAACATGACTAGGCTTCCTTTATATAGACATAAAGACCGCCATTGCTGTTTCTTCAAACTTCTACAATATTTCTGTTCATACTGGACCGACTCTTGAAACCGCCTCTGATTTCTTTCTACCAGCTTCGTGAAGCTGCTACCAACTTCTACAATCTTCTTCAACAGCCACCTCTATCTCTTTCTACAATCTTCTTGAAATTTCTGCAGTGTTCTACCATCTTCATGAAGCTTCTGAACTGAACCGACTTTGAGTTTGCCGACCTACAAGTCGGTGTTTGAACTTCAACACTCCCCCTCAAACCCGACTTGTCATGCCGAGTTGTGCTTTTAGTCTCTTGAATACTTCAGTCTTGAGTGGCTTGGTAAAAATGTCTGCAATCTGATCTTCAGTTTGACAGTATGCCAACTTCACATTGTTGTCTTTCACATGCTGTCGTATAAAGTGGTACTTCGTGTCAATGTGCTTAGTTCTGTTGTGGGCCACTGGATTCTTCGCGAGAGAGAGCGCTGACTTGTTGTCAATATATATGGTTGTAGGATCCTTTTGTGGATGATGCATCTCTTGCATAAGATTTCTCAACCATATTGCTTGGCACGTACATAATGCTGCTGCAATATATTCTGCTTCACATGATGAAAGCGCCACAGTTGATTGCTTCTTTGACGACCATGAAACTGCATAGATCCAATAAGAAATACGTACCTCTGAAGTACTTTTTCTTGTATCTAGGTCTCCCCCATAATCACTATCGGTGTAACCAACCAGTCTTGGATTATCTAACCGAGTATAGAACGACCTTGAGAAGTTGTACCTCTTATGTACCTTAGAATCCTCTTTGTCGCGATGAAGTGACTCGCTTTGGTTCTTCCATGTATCTGCTGACGACACCTACTATATACATGATGTCTGGTCTTGTGAAAGTTAAGTACCTTAAACTTCCAATCAGGCTTCAGTAAAAAGTAGGGTTGACCGGTTCTTCTTCTGAATCATGTCTCAGCTTCACATTTGCATCTGCTGGTGTTTCTATTGCCTTGCAACGATCCATCTTGAACTTCTTGAGTACTTGTTCTCGCATACTTCTTCCGTGAAATGAAGATTCCTTCATCTCGCTTGCATTACCTCTATTCCAAGAAAATATGACATCTTTCCAATATCTCATCATCCGAAATTCTTGTGTCATGGCCTTCTTAAATTCTTCGAACATACCTGGATTATTGCCTGTGAAAATCATGTCATCCACATAGAGACAGATGAACATGATATCTCCATCTCCATTTATCTTTGTATATAAGGTGTGTTCATATGGACTCTTTATGAAGCCGTTCTGCTGGAAATATGCATCAATCCTCATGTTCCAAGCCCTTGGTGCTTGCTTTAAGCCATACAATGCTTTCTTTAGCTTGTATACCTTATCTTCTTGGCCTTTCTTCACATATCCTTGGGGTTGCTCAATGTATACTTCTTCTTCCAGGTATCCATTGAGAAAAGCTGACTTTACATCCATCTGATAGATTCTCCACTTGTTCTGAGCTGCTAAAGCAATCAGAAGTCTGATGGTGTCAATCCTTGCAACTGGTGCAAATACTTCATCATAGTCAATACCTTGTTGTTGCTTGTAGCCTTTTGCAACAAGTCTTGCCTTGTATTTCTCAACTTTTCCTTCTTGATTCGTCTTCGTCTTGTACACCCACTTTACTCCAATTGTCTTGTGTCCTTTTGGCAAATCAATGAGCTCCCACGTATCATTTTTCTTGATTGCTTCTATTTCTTCATCCATGGCTTTTTGCCATTTCTTTTCACGAGCAGCTTCTTCATATGTGATTGGATCACATTCTGCTAAAAGGCAAAACAATGTAAAATCATCTACCATTTGTATTGGTTCAGTAGTGTTGTAGACATCACTAAGCCTTCGTGTTCTTGTAGGAGCTTCGTTGAGGAGCCGCCGCTGCCCGGAGTTATTGGAACTGGACTTGGTGGAGGAGTCCGATCTGGATCTTCATTCCGTGTTGGTGCTTGTTCTTGAAGAGCTTCTTCGTCTTTCAAAAATGTTCCTTTGACATTCTTTTCTTCTTCTCGTCCACTTCCAATGATCTCGCTTCATCGAAATCAACATCTCTTGAGATTACAACTTTCTTGCTAATTTGGGTTGTAGAGTCTCGTAGGCTTTTGTTCTTGCATCATAGCCTATGAAAATATGCTTTTCTCCTCTATCATCTAGCTTTCTCCTTTTTTGCTCGGCACATGTGCATATGCAATGCATCCAAAGATTTTGAAATGACTAACACCGGGTTTGTACCCGGTCCATGCTTCGAAAGGTGTCTTGAACTTGACACTTTTAGTTGGGCATCTATTGAGTAGATAGACAAGACATGCTACAACTTCAGCCCAAAAGACTTTAGGTAGATTCTTACCTTTCAAGATGCTTCTCACCATGTCGAGAATTGTGCGATTCTTCCGTTCTGCGATTCCATTTTGTTGTGGAGTATAAGCAGCTGTGAGTTGGTGCAAGATACCATTTTCTTTGCAAAAGCTTTCAAATAATCTTGAAGTATACTCGCCTCCTCTATCCGATCTCGAGAGTCTTGATATGATAGCCACTTTGTTTTTCAACCAAAGCTTTAAACTCTTTAAATTTGTCTAAAGCATCTGATTTTTTTTTAATGAAATATACCCAAATACTGCGGCTAAAATCATCAATGAAAGTAATAAAGTACCTGTGACCTCCAAGTGATGCAACCTCAAGTGGTCCAACTATATCACTGTGAATCAGCTGCAATGGCTTTGTTGCTCTTCTTGCCTTTCCAACTTCAAAGCTTTTTCTGTGTGACTTTCCTCGAATGCACCCTTCACAAATTTGATCTGGATGATTAATATTTGGTAAACCATTCACCATCTTTGATTTCCATAGTAATTTTAAGCCGCTGAAGCCAAGATGCCCAAACCGCAAATGCCATAACCATGAGTCATTCTTGATGATGGAGTTTAGGCACTTTACCTTTTCTTCTTTGATGTCCAAAGTAAATAGTCTGTTCTTAGACATCTTTACTCTTGCAATCAAATCTCCAACCTTGTTCATAATAGTGAGTGTGAAATTCTGGAGATGAATATCATACCCCTTTTCTAGGAGTTGTCCAAGACTTATTATGTTGCTTTGTAGTCCTGGAACATAATAGACATCTGTGATAAACTTGTGGTCTCCATTCTTCGCCCGGATCATTATGTTGCCTTTTCCTTTGACTGAATCTTGGATGAGTCACCAAACATGACTTCTCCTTGACCTGCCTCGTTCAATTCTGTAAAATACTCCTTGAAGCCGCACATGTGATTACTTGCGCCGGTGTCAAGGAACCAGGTATGCTCCTGTTCTTTTCCATCTCCTCTATAGGTCAGCAACACTGTGGATTGATCATTCGCCACTTCTTTAGCAAGGTGAGTCTTTTCTTCAATATTTGGTTCAAGCTTTTCCCCGGCACTCATAGCTGAGATGACCATACCTTTTGCGCTTATAGCATTGATATTGGGATCTTTCATTTCTTTGAGAATAAGAACCACGTCCTCTTGATCTCCAACCTTGACCTCTTATATTGGATCGTCCTCGATCATAATTATTTTGTTCTCTCCATCCTCCACGTCCACCATAATTGCTATAGTTGCTGCCTCTGAATGTTTCTCGTCCACGACTGCTTCGTCCACGATTTCCTCGTCCTCGTCCTTGACTTCTGCTACTTGAACCTTCATCTTTCATGGATAATTTACTCTGTAGAGCTTGATCCAGACTTTCACCAGGACTTTTATTTCTATTTATCCTTTGCTCGTGAGCTTGGAGAGAACCCATAAGCTCATCAATAGAGATTGTGGATAGATCCTTAGATTCCTCAATAGCCACCACAATATGTTCAAATTTTGGAACAAGGGATCTAAGGATCTTTTCCATAATCCGGACATCATCTAATATTTCTCCATTTCTCTTCATTTGATTACTAATAGTCTGAACTCGACTAAAGTAATCAGCAATAGACTCAGATGTACTCATTCTAAGAGTTTCAAATTCAGCTCTTAGAGCTTGAAGGCGTACCTTTTTTGCTTTATCCACGCCTTGGTAGGATTTCTGCAGAATATCCCATGCCTGCTTTGCTGATATGGCATTCGAAATCTTCTCGAACACTGATTCGTCAACTCCTTGATAGATGAGGAAGAGAGCTTTCTTATCTTTTTTTCTTGAATCCTTCAACGCACTTTTCTGGGCATCGGACAAGGCCACTTCTGTAGCTGGTTCTGTATAGCCTTCATCAACAATCTCCCATAGATCTTGAGATCCGAGTAGTACCTTCATTTGAATGCTCCAATTATCATAATTGGACTTCGTCAATTTAGGAATCTGAGGCTGGATCATATTTGCCATCTCGTATCAAGTTGATGCTTCTGATCAACTAGAATCGAACAGGGCTCTGATACCACGTGTTGGTGCAGCAGGGTGATGGTGTAACCACTCACAGTGTATACAAGAAGAGGTGTTAAAAAACAAACACCACAAAAATCACTTCTCTAATAAAAAAAAGTTACAAACAAAATGCTACACCACTTTTCTCTCTTTCTATTTCTCTCTCCTCACCTTTAATGGCTGCCCTTTATGCTCTCTCTCTCCACTCTTCCTTTTTTGTTGCTCACGTATGATAAAGGTGTTTCAACACCTTTATCCACTTACTCTCCTTCTCTCCTCCCACTAACTTTCTTTCTTCTCTCTAACTACACACACACCGTACAACACAACATGACTAGGCTTCCTTTATATAGACATAAAGACCGCCATTGCTGTTTCTTCAAACTTCTACAATATTTCTGTTCATACTGGACCGACTCTTGAAACCGCCTCTGATTTCTTTCTACCAGCTTCGTGAAGCTGCTACCAACTTCTACAATCTTCTTCAACAGCCACCTCTATCTCTTTCTACAATCTTCTTGAAATTTCTGCAGTGTTCTACCATCTTCATGAAGCTTCTGAACTGAACCGACTTTGAGTTTGCCGACCTACAAGTCGGTGTTTGAACTTCAACAAAAAAAAAAAAAAAAAAACCACCCCCCCCCCCCCCCCCTCCTCCCTCCCTCCACAAACAAACCCCCCCCCCCCCCTCAACAAAAAAATCCCCCCCCCCCCCCCCCCCCCACACAACACCACAACCCCCCCCCCCCCCCCCAACACCCCCCCCCCCCCCACCCATTTTAATTTAAAATCCCCCCCCCCCCCCCCCCCCCGCCCCCCCCCCAAAAAAATAAACCACCCGGGGCGGGGAAACCCCAAACAAAAACAACCACCAACAGAGGGGAAACCCCCCCGGGGGGGGGGGAGGAAAAAAACCCCCCCCCCCCCCCCCGGATAGAAAACCGCGCTCGCACATACGAGAGATGAAATCCAATCAACCAGGCGCCATGTCTCTGTACGTCACCGACTAGTCTGTTGCTATTGCAATCGCTGAATACTGCCGAAGAAGCATCAACGCTGTTCCGATCATCTAGGCTCCGGGGATGATGAAGATGGAGATGAGTACGGCGGTGTTAACGGAGAGGATCTCATCCTCCACACACACCTTGTCTCCATCATTATTTTTCACACCTTTTTTTTCTCTTTTTTTTTTTTTTTTTGCAAGAGTGGAGAATGAATCGTTGAAAGAGAAAAGAAGACCCATGTTTGGGAGAATGGTTGGTTAATGGTTCTAACCACCTCTGGATATTTTAGTCCTTGGCCATGGCGTCGATCACGAAAGCTGCTTTTTTCTGCTTGTACTACTGCTAATACAACAGAGCTTGGTTTTCTCATGAAAGAAAGATGAATTCAGGAACTATAACAGAGCTTGGTTTTCGACGTGTTGTATCAGCTCCGTTGAAATCAACTATTTGCTTGAAGAATATCTTCAAGAGAAGCCATGTTCAAAGCTGTGCCCGTGTAATCGCTGCAGTTATCACAATTTTCCTGGCTCTTGGGACGCACAAGATGGGGCAGAAGAACGCTTGTGAGGAAGCTGCCAAGTGTTGAAACCCCAGGTTGTACAATTGTGATTTGTTCCGATAAGACCGGTACAATGAGGTCTAATGCAGATATAACTAGAACCTTCAAGTTGAAGGAACCACATATAACCCATTTGCTGGGAGGATTCATGATTGGCCAACGAGTGGCATGGATGCAAATCTTCAAACAATTGCAAAGATTGCTGTTGTTTATAATGATGCAGCTGTTGCAGAGTCTGGACATCACTATGTAGCCACCGGCCGGTATGCCCACTGAAGCGGCCTTGAAGATTATGGATGAGCAAACATGATATAGACGGGCTCAACACCACCAGATTCAATTCCGACTAATTGGTTGCAGGAATATTAAAAGCATTGTAGCTAAGAAGACCCACAACTTGCATTATAGAAATCTGATTGTAATCATACTTTGTGCATATCACTTTATTGAACATGCTTTGGCAAAAAGACAAAATAGAGAATATATAATTGAATCTCAATCATGCACGTTATTGTGAGCAAATGACATGGTTAGGTAAAATAATCATGCAAAACTAATGCACTCAGTGATTCGGACCTTCCCATAAATCCGAAAGGTAACAATTCATGGCACGTGATTTGGACCTTGCTCGGTAATGTAATTTTACAAAACCAATGCTCTCGGTGAAGTGATCCAATCTCAGAGAATTGAGTGAGTTACCATAAAACTCCGATTAATTCGTTTGGCAATCTCGATTTGGAATAACTCTTCAAATTCAATAAAAATAATAATGATTATTTTAATCAAAGAGAAGAGAATTTGAAGACAGTTTACCTCACGAGGGAGGATTAACATTCTTGATCTGATTTACAAGATGACTTTTTGATCAAGATTCCCACAGACGGCGCCAATTGTTGCTGCACAATCCTGTTCGTCCCTTCAGCCGGTTAAACCTGCACAGATGAGCTCGACCGTGGAGGTCGAGTTTTCACCTCCAACGATCTAGTTAGAAATTCGACTAAGGAAGGCAAGAAAGTAATGAACAATAATAATACGAATAATGATAATTCTATTCAGCGTACCTTTCTCTTGTGCTCCCTTACCTTTTTATAGATTTTCTATGTATGAGTTTGAGTGAGACTCAAACCTTAGTTAGGTTGTGATCTGACTCTTAGTCATTGAGTCCTACTCAAACATGAGTAGTTGAGTCGTGACTGAATACTATTTCTTTGGCTAGAATCTTATTCAGATTTACCTTGTTATTCAGCCTTTGTACTTATTCGACCGACCTTGACTTGGTCAGTCTAACGTGATCCGAGCTGGTCGGACTAGGCTCAAACCGAACTGGTTTGATTCCGATCTGGTCGGACTGGGCTTAAACCGGACTGGTTTAAGTTTATTTATTCTTTCCTTATCAATCTCATTAGATCCTCGCACTGAGCACTGTGAACTAGAAGTTCGAAGGATAATGCAATAAATATTATGAATATCCTGCCAGATTTGCTGACCTGCTAAGAGTCACTAAATCTCATATTCCAGCTGTAAATGCTCCAATTAGAATTGATGTCCCAACAGGACAATCTATCAATGCAAATGAAATTAAACCACGTTTAAAACGTGGAAGATCAATCGGTTCCAAGGATAAAATCTTAGAAAAAGAAAGGAGCAAATGATCAAGATGGTCATAAAATTGAGACAATTGATTATGAAAATCCTGAAGACATAACTTTCTATGAAACCCCAAGAGAGGTTCAGGTACCTGAAAATAATGAAGAGATCTCGATTAGTTATGTCATTGCAGGAAAAAGATGGAACCAAAAATATAAAGTTGTCGACAACAATTTTTGCATATAATGTTTTTGTTGAAATAATGCAACAAGACGAGGATCTTGAATATAAATTTGTTGATAAATATAAATCAAGAAATTATTGGCCAAAATGTAGAGACGCAATTCAAGCAGAATTGAATTCGCTTGAAAAATAAAGTTTTTGGACCTATAGTCCAATATCTGAAGGTATAAAGCCAGTGGAGTACAATTGAGTTTTCTGCGAAAAATGAAATGAGAAAATGAATGAAATCGTGGTATATAAAGCATGAATTATGGCACAAGAATTTTTGCAGATGCCTGGCATTGATTATATGGAAACATGTTCTCTTGTGGTGGATGCAATCACCATCATATATCTTATTAAACTGGCAGTATATGAAAATTTTGACGTGCATCTAATGGATATTATTACAGCCTATGACTCACTCGAGTGTGAAATATATATATGGAAATCCCTGAAGGATTCAAAATGCCTAAAGCACATAAAAATTCTTAGGAAGTTTATTCAATGAGGCTTCAGAGATGATTATGACATATATGATATAATCTCCTTAGTGGATATTTACTAAATGAAAAGTATAAAAATGATCCAATTTATTATTGTGCCTTTATTAATGATATGGATCTAATTTTAGTAAGTGTATATGATGATGATTTAAATATTATCGAAACTCTTGAAGAGTTTCCATAAACAGTAGATTATTTGAAGAAAATTGAAATGAAAATCTTGAAAAGACAATGTTTTGTCTTGACTTGTAAATTGAGCATTTGACGAATAAAATATTCGTTCATCAATCAACTTATATAGAGAATATTTTGAAGAGATTTTATCTAGATAAAATATATCCATTGAATACCCCAATGGTTGTGAGATCGCTCAATATAAAGAAAGATTCATTTCGACCCCAAGAAAATAGTGAAAAATTTCTTGGTCATAAAGTACCATACTTAGTGCAATTGGAACATTAATGTATTTTGCTAATAGTATAAGACCAGATATAGCATTTTCTATAAGTGTATTAGCAAGATTTATCTCTTCTACAATACGAAGACACTGAAATGTTATAAATCATATATTTCAGTATATTCGAGAAATTATTGACATGATATTATTTTATGAATGTGAACGTCAACTTACTTGTTATGCAGATGCAAGATTTTTATCTGATCTATATACAACTAGGTCTCAAACAGGCTATTTATTCACAAATGAATGTTAGTTATTTTATATTTGGTTTAGACCAATGATACAACACATTCTGGAAGCATGAGTCTTCTGCTAGAAAAAAGGGGTTTGAACAATATTATATGAAGATTATGCTGCATGTATAGCTCAATTGAAGCGATGATACATCAAAGGAGATAGAATGATACATATTTTACTGAAATTCTTCTTCATTCATGGTCTTCAATGAAATGGTGAAATCGATGTTCAACAAACTCGTTCAAGTGATAATTTGACAGATTTATCTACTGAGAAGTTGCATACTTCAAATCTTGAGAAGCTGGTATATGATATTGGAATGTACGTACTTAAAAATACTCAATGATGTTATCATCAGGGGGAGTAAAATACGTGCTGCACTCTTTTTCCCTTAACCAAGGTTTTGTCCCACTGGGTTTTCCGGGTAAGGTTTTTAATGATGCAGCTACCAATACGTATTATTTAAATATATATACTCTTTTTCCTTCACTAAGATTTTTCCCACAGGGTTTTTTCTTAGTAAGGTTTTAACGAGGTACATTATCTATTGATGGACATCCAAGGGGGAATGTTATAAATAATATTGATTATGGGTTTCCATCACCCCCCAATAGACAATACTTCCAATTGAAAATCTCAACCACCTCAACATACAATATTGGTGATTCACATTCCCATCTTAATTGAAGATTACAGTGATCTCAACACACAATGTTGGCAATCAATATTTCCATTCCATGCACATTCTATCTTGGGCGGCAATCTATCTTTCCACATCAAGAATATCTTATTGTGTGCAAGAATCATATATTGTATTTCCATATCAGAGTAGATGCTCCTTCTATTATAAATATGTAATGCACTCAACTGAATGAATCACTTCTGATTGATCTTGTTCTAGTTTTCTTCTTTGTCTCTGATATATTCTCTTTATTTTATAACAGTTTTTCTTTTTTTTTTCTTTTTTTCCCTTTTTTTTTAAACATAGATTAGGGTTTTCGCAATAGAATAAATACGTAGCGAACAAAATTAGGCTTTGGTATTACCTCTCGGTGCCATCTGTGTGGTATCATGGCTCAGTGTGATTTTGCAATATGATATATGCAGTACCTACAAAGTAATAGAACACTTGGATCACAAGTCCTCTCCCCGTCAAATGGGTTTGTTTTTTCGGTCCTTGAAGGAGAACTCAAGCAATGTAATCAATAGACTTAGCGGCAACCAACATGGTATCTATTTATAGGTAAAGAACTCCATCCCAAGTAATGTCAATCTTAATCCCAAACCCATCATCGTCTTCTACCTCCCGAAACCCAGAACCCTACAACTGCAACTATGATTTGATATTAACTTGATCGTCCACAACTTAAAAAATTGTTGTTCTCTCTTTTCATGTGCTCTTTGATTGAATGTTCAAAATTTATTTTTTATATTGATTATCGTACTTCTAGGTAGATAAAGTTGTCATCCCTTATCTCTTAACAATGGTATACCAATGGTAATCCAACGGTAAACTAGCTAGCTTGTAGGTTGGGGGATTCATCAACAAGGAATCAATCAAGTTGAAACTTTGGTATATTACTTTGTAATGCTCTTGCTTCCAAAGGTGAATTTATCACAAGTGCAGATGAAAGTCTTTATTGTGACGTTACAGGTGATTTGGATAGAGTGAAATAAATAGACAATCGATGGAGATACCGTGTCAAAACATAAAGATAAGCTGGGTGGTGACAGTTGCAAACTGACCAAATCAATTGATCAAGTGGATCTAATAATATGTGAAAGACTACAACTGAGATAAATTCCAAAATTGGTACATGATCCACTAGTAGTGTATTGGAACGCACCTCAAAAAGGGTGGGTGAAACTTAATATCAACAGAAGTTCTTTAGGAAATCCAGGTAAAGGAGGTGCTAGTGAGGTGTCTAGGGATGAAAAGGCAATGGTGCCTAGTTAAGTCATTCAAGAAAGCCTTGGGTGTTTGCACAAAGTTTTTTTTTGAAGATAGAGGTTGCAGTGGCAGGTCTTGAATATGCAAGACAGTTGCAGCTTGTGAGGATATGCATGGAAGTTGATTCAGTGGCAGTAACAATGACGTTTCAGCAAAGAAAAATACCCTAGTTTTGTTATAAAAAATGGTGTGGATTGTAGATGTATTTTGATATGGTTGAATAAAAAAAATATCCCATTGCTGATTTTTTAGAAAAAGAGGCAGCAACGTTGCCAGTTTTAGATATAGATATTAATTGGCCAACTCTAATGGTCAAGGTTAAGGAAAGAGATGCAACTCATCAACCGAGATTTAGATTTGAGTAGTGGTTATGGTAGGCTCTTAGTGTCATTTGGTTTAATGTATCAATAACCTATGTTTACTGGTGAAGTCCAGGAATTAGTTAGCTTGGTTAGCTCTCTTTGACTTTGTTCAGGTTGGTAAAGATCAGATTCCACAGATGTTGATGTCGCATCTTCGGTTAATGCTGCTTTTTCATGGTTTTTACTTCAACCAAAAAGAAATGAGAATGAACCTTGTTTAGTGAAACAGAAAATGTTTGAAGTCGTCTTGTTGCTTGATGTTCAACTAAAGCAATGAAAAAAGACTTGTTGTTTGATGCATTTGCAAACAGAGAAAGGAACTGAAAAACACAAACAAAAGTGAGAGCAATTGCCAATCAAAATGCTACGTAGGGTCAACAATAACTCAAGATTATCAGAAGGAAATGGTTTGGGATGCGTAGGAAAGACCTTGATATAGATTTGAAGGAGCTCCAAGAATGAGATTGTGTTCTTGAAGTCATTGGTAATTAGTGCTCCTCTCCTCTGGTTGTGAGAGAGTGGAGTTGCTAGTATGACAATTAACCTTTCTTGTATTGTATGTGTTAGGCTCAGTGGAACCGTTAATATGCAAGAATACACCAAGAGAATAAGAGAACAAGAAGACAATATACACAAGATTTGATAACAGAGTTCTGTTGTTAAACATGTCTTCAAGGCTCAGATTTGAAGCCCAAATGCACTATCGAGAAGAGAAGAATTACAACCTTAACTACCCTGTGAAGAACAAGTAGATCCCTAACAAAGGAACCCCGAAACTTGCAAAACTAGCAAGATTACACACCTAAAACCACAGAGAACAGAGAGGAAGAAGATGAACGCGAAACCCTAGTGGAGCAACCACTATCACTCACAGACTAGAAATCCTAACAATTGCATGAACCAACCCAAATAACAAATATATACTCCAGTCTGAACAGTTAAAATATGGCGTCGGTTCAACAATAGTACAAACCAAAAGAAACCAATTAAATAGAATTGAACCAAACATTAATTGAGCCCAACTATGAATTACAGATTAAGCCCAAATATAAATGACTTTTGAGAAGAAAAAAAATCCTCTTGCTTCCACTAACAATCACTAGATTCGTGGATTTTTATTTGCGGCAGCAGCAGCCGACGGTCTTGATGGAGCCACGTAGGCAAGATATAATCCAACGGTTAAGAATCATATGACAGGGTTATAGTTGTAAATGTTAATTTTTATTTTTTATATTTTAAGGTTTAAAGTATACAAATTTACAAAACGAAGTCCCTCCAATACCCGACTCCCCTCGCCATCAAAGCAGTTGTTTATGTCACTTTCTAATAGGATGATTTTACCTGCAATTAGCTCCATAGCTCTCACCTGTAATTTTTTATAGCTTTTGCAAAAACCCTTCTGATGTTTTCCTCCTTTGACCCATCATTGTCGTTATCTTCATCATCACCATTATCAAAGCTAAAATCTTCTAAACCCACTTCTTCTTGGGTTTCCATGGCATCAGGCGCATGGTTAGTAGAAGAAAGAGGATCTGGAACGACAGCAGGAACAATATCAACAACAACTGCATCAGGAGCCACAGGGGAAGAAGGATTGACAACAGGGGCACCAGTATTATCACAAGCAGTAGAAGTACCAAAATAGTCTCTTGCAAGTTTTTCGACATTTTTACCAATATTAGTGAAGTAGTTGGGGAAACTGGCCATGATGTCCTACCACTATGAAATACAACTATCTAATCTCCCGAAAACATTTCCTTCCCAGTGACACGGCCTTGACGTTGGAGGAGATCATCGGCGGTAGGTGTATCGACTCTCTGTAACACAACGCCGCCCACTGGGCAAGATTGTGAACACCGAATGTTCTGCGAATGGAAAGCTAACCAAACAAATAATGGAAGCTTGACTGTTCTCTCGTCTCTGTGTGTGTCTGTATAAGGGAAGAGACTAAGATTAAGAATTCAGTCCAGAAACGATGGTTGAAACTTGGACGGAAACAGAAAATGGAGTAGAGGGAGTAAGGTATTGGAGGGACCTCATTTTGCAAATTAGTATACTTAATAAACCTTAAACTGTAAAAAAGAAAAATTAACATTTACAGCTATACCCCTGTCATATGATTCTTGACCATTGGATTGTATCTTGCCTACGTGGCTCCATCGGGACCATCGGCAACGGCTGTTGCCGCAAATAAAAATCCCTAGATTCACCATTTTTTATTGGATGAATAGGAAAACCCCAAAATTGTATATGGCAACTGTCATTAGTTGAATGTGAAACTCATATTTGGGAAGGAATCATGAAGATAGAGTTTTGGATTTCACTCACGAAAGAGAGAGGCTTCCTATAGTGCAAATAATAAAGGGAAAGATAAAAAAGTAAAACAAGTTAGACACAATCTCTACTATTGCTCTAGTACAGACCAAATAGAAGAGGCTTTAACTATAGAAATGAAGGAAAACATCATAAAATTCTAAAATCTCCCAAACCTCAAGCTCATATGTTTTGAACCACAGGTTCAATGCTCTTCTATCATCATCAAAAAATATTAGGCCAAAATTGCAAACTTACTAAATCTAGTTTGTCATAAATATTCAAATATAGTTAAGAAACATGACACCAATAATTAGGTAGAGTTTAAAACAGAACTAACTAAAGTAAAATGGTCAGCTTTCAACAAAAAAATGGATTTTTCAACTAAGGAACTTAGCCTTAACAAACTCAGCTAAAAAAAAACTATCACTTTCTTAATTAAAGTGTAACTTTTGTTTGCATGTGGATGATATTTGTGTGTCCACGTATGTGACTAGGTCATTTTAGATCCAATGGCTGAAAAGATCAAAAATGTAGTCATTGAATCTAAAAAGGAACACATTGCATATAGGGAGAAAAAAAATCCAAAGGATTTTCCAATTGATTAACTTTAACTTTATCAATATCAATATTAATCAATGTATGAGATCTAAACAATCACCACCCTAAAATTTTGGGAGTAGTTTTCATATATGAATGAGTAGAAAATACTTTTTGGGAACAACAACATTGGAGTCTCCTACGCATTTCTTTCAAGAACCCCCTCAAGGTATAGAGGAGTTTCTTCAAGTGGATCGTTTGACCAGCTCTCTTTAAATTGATTTGGGTTTTTTAACCCCGTTTTTGTATATAAAAAAAAGAAAGTATTCTTTGGCCCAACCAAATCATTGGGACTTAAGGTTATTTCATTTTGTAGGGTGAAATTATTTTACAGTTAGCAAAACGAGTGGAATTTTTGTAAAACCCACATAGTCAACCAAAGTTTATCAAGTATTTTTTTAGACATTGTTTATAAACCTAATATTAATATTAATATTGATACTAGTATTGTTATAATTTGGTAAGAATATATACTATATTATTATTGCTGTTACTTGTAAACTAATTCCATTATGTTTGAAAATTAAATGGCCATAAGGATAAAGATATAGATGTCCATTCAATGGAAAATAACCCTTAAAATTTATGGACAACTTGAATATCCGATGAGTGCTAACTCCCAAGCAATGCCATGATCATTTAGGCTGGCCATTTTGTTAGTTTTCTGCCAATAAAGTGTAGGTGCCTCAAGAGTTCACAAGTTTTGCTCTCTTATTTTTACATTGTGCTCTAGAGACTTCCTTCTTCAAGTATGGGTGTATAAGATTAATTTTTATACTAATTTTTCTACAAATGTAAGAAAAGCCTAACAATATCATTAAGTGTAAACGGTACAATATCACATCAAAGTGAATGGTTCTATCGTTGGGATAGTATCTCCTCAACGGGGGCATAGGCAGGGGTGTCCACTCAACCCTTACCTATTTATTCTTTGCCAAGATGCATTGTCATGTCACCTGCTTCTTGACCTCCCCGAAATGCACTCATTGGAGTTAGAGTCGGCCGCAATGGGCCTTGCATTAGTCATATGATGTATGTCGATGATATTATGATCTTCGCTCTTGCTCTACCGGACAAGGCCCTGTCCATTTACCACATTCTGAAGGAGTACGAATTCGTGTCGGGGCAACAACCCAATCTTGGAAAGTCTAGTATTGTGTATAGTCCAAGCACTCTAGAGTAGTCTAGGCACTCCGTCTCCTTCATCCTTCATGTGAAAGAAGTATCTTCACATGGTTTCTACCTCGGGTTACCTTCATCCTTTGGGCATTCCAAGAGACATATTCTCTTGTATCCCCGCTAGGTAAGGAGGTTCTTATAAAGGTAGTTGCATCGAACCTCCCCCTTATGCTTTGTTAGTTCTCCTTGCAAAGAGTATTCATCACACACTCAATGGTTAGGTTTGAGATCTCTAGGGGTGAAATAATCAATCAAGGGGTATCCCTTGGTTAAAATGGAGTAAAATATGCCAGAGTAAGAGAGATGGTGGATTGGGATTTCGTGAGTTTGGAAATTTCAATACAGCTCTGTTAGCACAACAGGGGTGGAGACTGTTGAATGATACTTCGAGTCTTTGGGCACAAGTAATGAAGGTTAAATACTTCCCGTCATGTTCTTTCTTGGATTCCTCTGCTCACCATAGCGGTTCATAGGGTTGGGCAAATATCTTGGTGGGGCAGGATCATATTGTGGTGGGAACTATACGTGGCATTGGGAATGGTAACACCACTTATGTTTTGAAGGACCCATGGATCCCAATAGTTCCTCACCAATGTCCTTCATTTCAAATTCCATGGGACTCATCCTAGTTAGTTGCATCTCTTATTGATTGGAGGTATGCTCGTTGGAAGACCGATGTAGTGGGGTCGCTGTTTTCAACAAATGAATGTAATGTCATCCAAGTCATTCCACTCTTATCAGCTATAACACTGGACAAGTGGGTATGGGCATTCTCCTCTTTTGGCATGTTTTTTGTTCAAATGACATATCATTTGGCTTTGTTTACTAATTCGTCGGTGACCTTAGAGGCAGGTAGCTTATCTCGAAATCCTTTTTGGAAACTTATTTGGGGGCTGAATGTGCAACTGAAAGTAAAGATGTTCCTTTGGAAATGTGGGCATGACATACTCCCTATGGCTTCTAATCTTTGCCGACACAGTCTTCTTCCATCTAGTTCCTTCCCCCTTTGCAATAACAATGAAGAATTTGGTTTGCAAGCACTTCTATGTTGCCATTATGTTGCTACTATTTGGAGGCTTTACCCATTGTGTATCAATGTCTCCGCTTAGAACATCTCCTCTCAACAAGATTAGGTTACACTCCTTCAATGCCTAAGGAAGGGAGTTTGACCTCCTTTGGACTCAACTTCTTTGTCACATTTGGAAGCGACACAATGGCATTATCTTTGACCATCGTGACCCAATTGTGAGTCATGTTCTAAATCAGGTTCAGTCTTTAGTTGTGGGGTTGTTGGAAACTCTCTCCACTCCCCTAAGGGAGGAGTGCAGCCCTCCCCCCTTGCTTTGGTTTTAGATCCTCTACCTGAAGCCTTCTTGGTCTATAGTAGGACCTGGCTCGTTTGAAGGTGGGCGTGGTTGTATCATTTGGGATGCGATGGGAAACTTTGTTGCAGCGAGATGACATCATTTCAATCTCTCTTTGCATGGTGATTGAGGTGGAAGCTATTCGTGATGGTTTGAGACTAGCTTGTTCCTAGAGGTTGTAGCAGCTTCAACTGCTCTCAGATTGTCTTCCCCTCATTTGTGCACTGAACTCCCCCCTGTTTTGCTTGATTGGTGCTCGATGGCATTGGTAGAAGATAAACAAAAGTCTCGTTGTTACTTTTTAATCAATCTTGTTTCTCTTCCTTAAAAGATTTAGTAATCTCCTTGCACATTGTTTGGCATTAGGTGCCTGCAGGCTTAAGATGTCTAAATCTTGGTGGATAGATCCACCTTATTTTATTGCAAACATTGCTTTTGTTTTGGGTGGGACACTTTGAATAAAATTTTTAGTTCTTTTGACGACCAAAAAAATAAAAAATATATAGAAAAATACAAATTGCACACTTTAGTGGAGCTAAACTCTGGGTTGCATGCTTTTAGTGCCGTAAATTATAGATTGCATGCTTTAGTAAATACAAGTTGCACACTCCTAGGATTCCATTAAGTCATGAGCAAAATGACCATATTAACCTCGTTAAAGTCAAATGACATAACTACCCCCATTAAAATCCACCTATACCCAACCCTTAGGCTGGTGAAGGGATTCTCCCTTCACCCATCTTCTACCTATCCTCATTGTAAATTGCCCATCACCGCCGTTGGCGACCACTGCTCCCACTGCTCCCACCCTCTCTTTGTGTCAACTGCCACATCTACCAAAGTTGAGAAAGCCTAACCCTAATTGAAGCCAATGAACAAATTTGTTCTTGGGGTTGAGAAAGCAGCTATCTAGGCAAGGCATTAAATTTCATTGAAAGTAGGCATCAGATGGCACTGGAAGTGAGGGACAACCTTGAGTTTGTGCACACAATAGAGTAAAATGATTCCGGTAATGGGGAGGAAGAGGGGTGGGGGTGGGAGGAAAGGTTGGTAGAGTGAGTTATTGGATTGGGAGGATGGTGGGATTGATAAGAAAGCGATGCCATTCTTGAAGCAAATGTGGCAACAGAGAATGTGGTGGTTTTGAGGTTGCGTAGCTAAACCAGGCGAGGTGGTGTTGGTGGTTTTTGATTCTGGTTCATAAATGGAGAACTAGACGGTAATTGTAAGTAGAAGAAAGGCGAGGTATTGTTATTGTTTTTTCCATCAACGCTAGGCTTTGGATGAATTCCCTTATTGAAGACTCCATTAATGCGACAACGACTGTTGGTTGTTCTCCATCTTTCAACCTTTGTAGCTACTACTGGCTTCTTGGTTTTTAAGTAACAAAAGAATGAAAAGCAAGAACGCAAAATCAAGCAAAAAAGATCAAGTAATTCCACTACTTTAGGTGGACAAATTGGTTCTCGATTCACATTTTGATATCTCCACATAACTAGAGAGATAGACCTTCGTTTATGGAATATTTCAGTTTCTCAAGTGGTGAGAGAGAGAGAGGTGGGAGCGGGTGGTCGCTAGGGGTGACGGTGGGCGATTTCCTGCGAGGATAGGTAGAAGATGGGTCACCCACCTAGAAGGTTGGGTATGAGAGGGTTTTAAAAGGTTTGTTTATGTCATTTGACTTTATGAGAGTAATACATTCATTTTGCTTATGACTTAACGGGGATGGAATATCAGGAGTGTGCAACTTGTATTTATTAAAGCGTGTAATTTATAATTTAGGGCACTAAAATGTGCAACCCAAAATTTAAGCCCCACTAAAGCGTGCAATCTGTAATTTTCTCAAAAATATATTACTATATTTTTTTTATACACTTATGAATAACAAAAGTAGATCAAACATTTCTTGTAGATCTGGATGTGTAAGATTACAAATTTTAGATTCATTTTTATAAAAATATTAGAACCTGATAATATTATTAAGACCCAAGATTATTACTATTTTTTTCTTTCTTTTATAAAATACGATTATGAAATGGCAAGAGTGGAGGCATTTCTATCTATTACTAAAAAAAAAACGAAGTAGAGGCATTTATTGTATCCCTCAGGACCTCACCATCATAAATCCACCTGTAAACTAAGAAACATTTTATAATTTATAATCATTTTATCAATAGATATTATATTATTATTTTTAATTTATTAAATAAAGTATTTCAAGTCGATTTTTGTCAATGGATGGTTTCAGGTCACCACAAGTCCCATTCATACCGTGGTTAGTGTATTTTGTTGGAGAATAAATAATAAATTTCGTATAACTTATCTATAATTTATCTTGTAATGACTTTATTCTTGTAAGATCATTTATTTATTTATAGTAGATTACAATTGTTGTTTTTATATTCTCAAATATAAAATATAAGAATTCATTACAAAAGTGTCTTTTTTTTAGATAATAGTTGAAAAAAAGAAATGTATACATAGATAAAGTCCAACAGTACTAAGCACGCCATTTTTAACCAAAAAACCAGAAAGAAAGAAAAAAAGCATGCCATTTTCAATTTGACCATAAGGCTATGTTTGGATGACAACCAAAAACAGGACACATTGAAGCAATTGGTTTTTTTTTTAATAGAAATTTTCAATATAAATTGTTTTCTAAATTCAATTTGTTTTGAATCTTTACCTTATCATCATCTTGAAACTAAATAATGGTGAATTGTTTGTTAAATTCAAGAATTTTTACATGAGCCTTTTTCGTTTATATTGGAAACTTAGTACATCCCCCTTAAAATTGAAATCTTACAAAATCCCCTCCATGTTTGACACCGTTAGGTTTTCGTTAGTTTTAACTTTAATTTAACAATTTTACCTTTATTTGAATAAATTTATTTAAATACTAAAAAAATTTTATACGAACCCCTCCATTTCAATTTCAAACACTCAACACCTCCCTAAGATCAAAATCTCAAAAAACCTTTGTCCACACTTCACCCTGTTTGTTTTCTTTTAACTGTGATATGATTTTATTTTTTCACCCACACTTAATAAATTCATATAAAATGATAAACACTATTTTTAATATTCATTTTAGAATCCTAAACAATATTTTGATGTCACTAGATTATCCCAAATTATTTTGACCGGAATTTTTTTCAAATTAAAAAGCTCTTGCATGATCGTTTTATTAGTCAATGGCCAATGTGGTCATATAAACAAATTAATTTGCATTTAATTTGTTTACTGGGTACCTTTACTAATGGTGTGAAGTGTTAAGGTACTTTGTAAGGTTTTGATTTTAGAGGGCGTACACCATGTTTCCAATGAAAATGAAAGGGGGGCTTATGTAAAAAAAATTCTTACAAATATTTTTTAAGATTTCAAATAAATTTATAAAATGAGGGTAAAATTGTAAAAAAAAAATTAAAATAAAAGGAAATTTGATGGTATTAAATGTAGAGGGAGGCTTCGTAATATTTCAATTTTGAAGGAAGTCTGCTGAATTTTCATTTAAAATAGAGGAGGCTCATGTAAAAAACTTTAAATTCAATTTGTTTTGGACAACGTTATCCTCTTATGCTCCATGCTTTCCTAACGGCTTTTGTCAAAGCCTCATGGGACCCTCTTATCCGTTAGATGCGGGCAGAAGAGGTTGTGTAAATGGCACATCATATAAATTCACATAAATTTTCAAATCACAAGGCTCAAATCCATTTCAAGGTGGGACCACATATGTGTAGGTCCAGCCAATTATATCTCTTCGTTCAATCCGTGTTATCGCGACACTTGGAAAATTCTTGCGATGCCACGTGTCCTCTATAACCGGATTTGTTCTTTCTCATTTAGTCCCCTTCTCTGGTCTCGTGCTTTCTCGCTGTCTTTTACTCTCTTGCTTCTCTCACGGTTTCACGTTGGATCTTCCCATTTCTTGTTCGAATCGGATTGAAAGCAGAAGGTTAAACCTAGGAAAGCTTAATGCAACTGAAAATTTTGAAACAGAGTTACAGAAAACAAATATCGAAAAGAATCGAATACTGAGAAGTTTCAGGAAAACGATTGAGTTTCAGCCATGGGTACAGTCGCTTCAATGAACACCGGAAGCTCTCATGGCAGCGAAGAGCGAGAAGAAACGATGGACCATTCGGGCGGTCAGCTGTATATCTCTCTCAGAATGGGGAATTACAAATATAAAGGCGATCTCGTGCCTCATGTTTTTGGTTCAGTTCCTCTCGTCGGTTCTTGGGATCCGTTGAATGCTGTACACACTTTCTCTGACTTGAATTTCAGTTTCAAGTTCAACACTTTCGGTTTTTTCAGAAAGTTGTATCCTGAAGTAGTTTCTCTTGAATATTTTCAGCTCCCATTGGAACGCGAGTCGGCTTCAATGTGGGAATTAAGTTTTGTTGTTTCTCCTAACCACGGTAACCTGTTCGTCTATTTTCTATTTGGTTATCTATGCGTGCTTGTTTTCATTCTCTAATCTGTGTACCGCTTGTGAAGCAGAAACTTTGGATTTCAAGTTTCTTTTGAAGCCAAATGACAGTAGTGTGCCTTGTATTGTTGAGGAGGGCCCAAACCGACTCCTCACGAGGGGTGCCTTGCAAGGAGATGCCAGGGAGGCTTTGTTCCGAATCAGTGGAGATGAGGTAATTGAGTATCGTGTCTTGATCAATGCTGATAGTGTTTCTCCTTTTGATCTTGCGGCTAGTTGGAGAGTTTACAAGGAGAATTTTCAACCTTCGACCGTTCGTGGGATTCCTGACATAAGCATCAATGCAGCACCACGGACAGATGCTGAGGTATAAGTTATAACTAGGTTTCTATTTGCTTATCCATGCATATGTATTTTGGTTTTCATCGTCTGGAATGTGGATTACTTGTCATTCTGCGTATGTTATTTGTTCATATGTGTCTTTCTATTCTAATTACCATTCGCCCCATTCACATCTGGATTATAATATTTCTCTTTGCTGCAGAATATTGTTTCAATGGCTGATATTTCTTGCGGCAACTTATCAACTATTGTTCTAGATAGCTATCCAATCACTTGTTTCCTGCCAAGTGTGCCAAGTGGATTCTTATCTGTTGGGATTGTTTCCATGTGGCCATTGTTTTCTGTACTGAGTTGTCTGTGAATCCTCTTGGCTTGACTGTGT